>NC_088921.1:13605000-13875000 GCF_038396675.1 Hydra vulgaris | reverse complement strand
AAGCCATAGGCGAGCCACCTTCATGCTTGACTGTTTTTGTAAGATTTCTATCTAAGAGTGCATCACAAGGTCTGCGCCAAACTCTTTGTCATTTTTTAAAGCCAAATATTTGACATTTATTCTTATCAGACCATAACACTAAGTTACAAAATGCCTCACTCTTGTTAATATGCATATGTTAATATATTTTTTTTTGTTTATACGACTATTAAGGGGTTTACTTTTCTGAAGAAGGTTTATTTAAACCACCTAAATTATTAAACCACTTAAATTAAGTCTTTTATGTGCAGTTCGACAGGAAACATTTAAATAAGGATTTTCAACAATCTGTTTTGAGGTTATTGTTGAATTTTTTTTTCTATCAGTGCAATTAGGATATTGGTTCTTGTTGAAGTCTTAATGGGGCGACCAAGTCTTTTCTGATTTTCAGCAGAACCAGTTGTTTCATATTTTATACACATCTTCCTAACACCACTTACTGATATTTAATATTTTTCATCACATTGCTTGTAGGTTAGGCCCTTTTTTCGATCTCAAGTGATCCGAGATCTGATGTCCGATGAATAAATTTGATGATAAACTATTATTATTAGTTTTACTCTTTCTAAAAATAAATTTCAAAAAATTAAGTTTAGAATGCTTATTGTTAATAACTTTAACAAAATATTTTTGATATTAATCCATTTTAGTGAATAGTTATTGACAAAACATATTTCATAATAAAAATGTAGATGTTTCTTACTTTGGTCACATTTATTTTAGACAGAAAAAATGTTAGTTAGCAAATTTCATTATATTCAGTAAACTCCTGGCTAATCAAACCTCCATGGGGTATAAGAATTTACTTCAAATAACCCAAAATTCGAATAACTGAAAATGATCTTTAAAGTGACCTACTTTAAGTTACTTTCAATTTTAATAAAAGTAGAAAGTAAAAAAAAATAAAGACCCCTGGAATGAGGTGTTTCTTAAGTTTTATCCTTCTTAAACAATAAATGTTTTACAATTTATTAAAAAAATAGTCGATTTTTTATTTATTTTTGTTCCTTAAATGTGTTTTTTTATTGTCAAGGGGAGCAAAAAGTTGTTTTGAATAACCAAAATTTCTAATAACTGCAGGTCCGAATAACTGAATTTCTGCATAACGGCTTTTGCATGAGTATGTTAAAGAAAATTCACAGTAAATAGAAAATAAAAAGGAAATGAAAATTGCTTCGAATAAGCAGAAAATTCTAATAAGCGCCATTTCAAATAACCTATGTATATATATATATATATATATATATATATATATATATATATATATATATATATATATATATATATATATATATATATATATATATATAATTTATATATAAATTATATATATATATATATATATATATATATATATATATATATATATATATATATATATAATTTATATATTTATATATAATTTATATATTTATATATATATATATATAAATTATATAAATAAATAGGTTATTTATAAATATAAATTATGTAAATAAATAGGTTATATGTATATATTTATATTTACTTTTTAAATTTAATAATAATTCAATAAAAAAAATTTTACATTTGCTTTCACACTACTAATGGTACAAGTTTTATTTTTTGATTTAGATTTTGTATCTCAATGATATCCTGGCCTATCGATACGATATCCTGTAAATTTTATTTTTATATTTTGCATAAATATATATACAAACACTCACACACATTAATCTTAAAGAAAATATTTATATTTATATATATATATATATATATATATATATATATATATATATATATATATATATATATATATATATATATATATATCTATTAATTGTATATTTTAAGCTTTTTTATATTTATCATTGTATTTTACTGTTTGTATTAAAAAACGATTTTGGAAATATTGCAAGAGCGGAGTTCAACTTGCAATTTAGTTTTATTTGTCAAATCAATATATATTATAGCCACATTTTAATACGTTAAATAATATTTTGCGATATTTTCTACAGCACATTTAAGCGTTGATTCAACGTTATATTTCAACCTTTACTCGGCGTCTTTGAGTCACGTTAAATTGACGTTTTACTAACAACGTTACAAATCCTTGCAAAATAGACTGATTTAACAGCGTTTATGCAACGCTTTTTAGGTAACCTTTTTTCAACGTTAAGTTGCGACGTTTATTCAACGCTTTTTATGTAACGCTATTTCAACGTTTAGTTGCGACATTTTTGTAACGTCATTTAGTAACGTTTTTTCAACGTTACGCTTTAACGTTTAATCAACGTCTATTAAACAACGCTACATATCTTTGCAAAATCGATTGCTTTGTCAACGTTTCCGCAACATCTTTTGCGACCGGTTTTCAACGTTGATTCAACGCTGACATGTTTGCTGGGTGTAGTTTTGTAATAAAACTTCATTGTTAATTTACTGTTTTTTGTTAAGGTGTGAAAACATTGTTTTGGGTATCTTCAGAGAGTGTAAATATTTTTTGATGAAAATTGGCAATTAGATAGAAAATACCTGTAAAAAACTAAATGAACACTTTAGAAAAATAAATCAACAAGTCTTCTAATCAATGCTCATAAATAATGAAATTTTTAATATTAATTAAGTTACCGGAAACGTAAGTAACTGCAAAATAAAACCATAAAATAAACTTAAAACATTCTTCTTTTAAAATAGACTCTATTTTGATATGAAATTATAAAAAAGAAGATAACAAAACACATCGTTACAACACGTCAAACACGCTGTGAAAAAAAGGTCATAGATTTTCACTACAAAGTTGGTGCTGTAAAATGCCAGATACCTACTTACGGTAGATGCGTGCATTGCGTCGTGAGGGCCAGTTTATTGGTATTGTCTAAGGCTTCCCTAATTTTTCTTTCAAATTTATATGAGCTCAAAGCTAAAATTTTAGCATCAGTCTATCATCATCAGTCTAGAAAATACTTTCGTAACAAAAAATTTTATGTTTTGATAGACCAAAAAAACTCCATTTTCTATCATGAACCAACTTCGTAAAAATCTGTGTTGTAAAAATCTACATTTCAAACGAGTTTCACCTAAATATGTTTTACTGCAACTGCAAATTAGTTTATAAACTAAATTAGATTGCTGAAGCATGGAAATGAGGATTTTTTTGTTTCTAAATTAGAATTATATTTAAAAACAGCTCTGTAACCAAAATTCCAATACACATTTTTAAGTTTCAGACTTGTAGAGGGATCCACGTTATTAAAAATATTCTAAGATTATTAAAGGAGGTAGGTTTTTTTTGTGTCAGATAAAGATTTATATAACTTTTTATAAGTTTTTTAACTGTTTGTTTTAGTTTAAATTTATTGCAACCATTTTCAGCTAACACTAGTATCAATTTCTTGTTGTAAACATTGCTTACATTGCAAACCTTATAGGCTCTATGAATGAAATTAGTAAAGATAGCTTCAAAAGCATGCCAATATTCAATTACCAATATTCAAGTTCAATTTAGTTGAATTTGAATATTGGCAATTCTTTCCATCAAGTAAATCTTAAACTTGTACTGGCCATATTTGTTATTGATAATATTAATGATAAACTCGTGATTTATTTTTTTCTTCAAGCACCATTAAATATTCAAGTTTCATACTTTCTTAATTAAGAATATTAGGTAACTTGTTTACTTGTTCGATTGATTAAACACGTGACTCTCTTCAATGTATTGTAAAAAAAATTTTCTATTAATATTATTATTTAATGCATTTGATCCATGGTGTTGAAAAAATTCATCTGATATAACAATCAAAGCAAGACCAAACGGTTCTGAATTTTCTGATTGACGTAGACGCCTTGCCAGATAAAAAATGTAATTTAGGAGAGCTAGATAGATAAGCTTATTTATTTTTTAAATTTAAGTTTAGTTTTTTCGGATAAATCTTAATCATTTTTGAGCGTATTGAAAATAATTTATGTAGCTTACTTTAAGAAGATCGGGAACCGGGGCAAGCTGCCTCGAGCGCCGCGAAAATTTTTTTTTCTATAACAGTCATCATAACTTTATCAAATGTCTTTACCATAATCGATAAATGTCTTTACCATAGTCAATAATTTAGGTTGTGTACGAACACAAAGTTCTTAGTTCCCATAAAAAATTTTTTGTTTTACTTTTTATTCCATTTCAAAAATGTTTAAAAAACTTTTTTAAAAACTCTTTAAATATATTAAAAAAAGTTAGTTAATAAAACTGTTGTAATAAAGCTAATAAAGTTGGTTGCTAACTGTAATCAGTCGTGACCTTCACGATGAATTAAAAACTTTACATTATGGAGAATTTATGTTTCTAGAAACAAAAATAAAATTTTACACTATTTATTTGAAATTGAATATTGTTTTATTTAAGATGTGGAAAAACTGTCAGGTGTTAATATAAAAACTAGATAAGGACTGTGAAGCAGCCCATGAAGCTATGTTAAGTAAAGTGCTAAAGCAAACAAACTCTTTTTTTTCTCCATCAAAACTTTATGTGATGAAAATTTCTTAAAAACATTTAATGAGACCTCCACTCTGTCTCAATCCAATATCTATCCTGAAGCGCAATAATGAACATAAAAAATCTCTACTTCTCAAATGAATTTTGATACAGGCTAGCAAGAAATGATAAAAAAGTAAAAAGAAAATAATTTTCACACTCTCCAGAAACTGATTCAACTTACTGTCTTCCTTGTCATCTGTTTAACCCAACTCCAAAATAATATTTTAGGAAAAAAGAAGGTTTTAACGATTGGAAAAAGTTCACAATGCAAGCCAAAATGCATGAGACATCTTCATCTTATTTCAGTTGTTCTGAGAAATGCATCGAGGCAACAATTAGGATTAAAAAGGAGCAAGCTGTTGATCAAGGTGTTATCCAACAAATTAACAATAAAAAGAAAGATAAAAAAACATTTAAAAGAAAATAGTATCAATGATTATATATTTGGCGTACATAATATTGCATTCCGGAGAAGCTCATTAAAGCTGTATACTAAAAATAATGGGAGCATTCTTGGTCTTATCCAATTGCTTGGTCAATTTTGATCCAAATATGATAAAGCATTTACTTATTTATTTATTTAAGCGTCACTATTCAAAACAAGTTCATTACCTTTTAGCTTTGCATGTAAAAGAAGTTATTTGAACAAGGTTAAGTTTGGAAACTTAACCTTGTTTAAAAGTGAAAATTTTTTTAGTGAATATGGATTCCACTCCAGACCTTAGTCACAAAGGCCAAACTTCTCTAGCCATCCGCTATGCTCATGAAGAAAATAAAGCAATAGCCATTGCCCAAGAAAACGTTATTGGATATGCAGTGTGTGAAGAGACGACTGTTGAAGCTTTTTCTAACCTTATAGTTGAAGAAATCAAGTCTTGTAGGGTAAACATAAGCAACTGTAGAAGTCAAGGCTATGAAAACGGGTCTAATATGTTGCAATTCAAAAATGTGTTCAAGCTCGAATTTCAGCAAAATACCCACAAGCTTCATTTAGACCCTATGGTTGCCAGAGCTTAAATGAAGATATATCAAACGGAGCTAAATCATTGGTAAAGTCTATATTGCTGTTTAGAGTTATTCAAAGAATCTATACAATTTTTTCTGCATCAATCAAGCAATGGTCATTTTCCTAGCACAGAAGAATCTTTTTAAAATTATGTTTTCTTGCCCCTTATTGACACTATTGAATAATCTTTAAAAAACAGAAAGGACAAGCTCCCTAAATACGAGTCAATATGTGGATTCCTATTTGACCTGAAAAAGCTAATACCAAGGGACAAACTTAAAAAGAATTGTAAGATGCTACAAGAACACCTGACTGTAAAAAATATTTCAGATATAAATGGGGAAGAACTTTTCAATGAAAATTCTACACGCCAGTTTGATAGCTTCTGTTTTTGACAAACGGTGTAAGCAGGAGCACAAGGCGGCCGGCAAAACACTTTCGCCATTAGAAATACTCAATATAATTTAAAAAAAAAAGACAGAAAAGACCTTTTTACTAATATGAAGATAGCACTACGCACATTGCTGACAATTCTAGTGGCAGTGGCCAGCAGTAGACGTAGTTTCAGCAAGTTGAAGTTAATTGAAACCTGTGTAAACCTAAAATCTAGTGGTGTAAAACCTATGTACATCAATGACGCAGAAACGATTGACGTCGCTTGCAATACTCTCCATTGAAACCGAGGAGGCAAAAAACTAAACCTTGGAAAAAGTATTAAACAGTTTTTTTTTCAGATTTTTGTTTGGAAAATATCAAAAAATATCGTTATAGATTTACCTATTTATCAGTAATTTAAGTTTCATTTAAAACTACATTGTTGGAATTATCTGATTTCCTTAACTTATTACAATTCTTGAATTGAATTTATATATACTTATCATTATGGTAGATTAGTAGGTGGCGTAAGTATTAAAATATTGGTGGCAGCACAAAAAGTTTGCATACACAAGTACTACTGGAGAAAGGGGGCGCCGCAACTACGTTTGGCACGGGCGCCATCAACCCTAGGGACGGCCCTGCTTGTACACCAGCAGATCTCATATTATTTCTTTAATAAACTTGTACATCAGTAAATGTTTTCAAATTTTTATTGACTGTTATTTCTCTGATTACTTATTTTTGAACGGATGTTAGTTACTCTTAGCGGTTTTGTCTTATTTAAGCACACGAAGTACATCTTGGCGAATTTTATGAAATCTGGTGCCTTATTATTATAGTTTAATTTCAAGGCAACATCTTCAGTTTCTGCTATAATGTCCTGGTAAGGAGTTTTTTTTATTCACTGGAACAAACCTCAATTCCGAGATCAAACAGAGATTTATAATGTGGTAAATATCATCACCAAATATATTTAGCAATGCTGATTTTACCGTTTTATTTGAAAGAGTTTTAAAAATAAAATATTTTGTCTTTGTATGGATGCAAGCAATATAATTTTTTTAGATTTTTCTGTAACTCTACTAATGTTTTAAAAGTCAGTTAGAGATAACAAGATTTAATTAAACTCCCACAGAGTTTGCTAACTTTGGTCCTAACCCTCCAATTGAGAACAGAAAAATGATAACATAAATTAAAATCTGGTTACACCATCCGAAAGAAAAAATTGAGTTTAAAGTTAGACATTTTTTGCTCCATTTTCAACATAAAAAATATAGTTGTTGAATAAAATGATGGGCAAATACCTATCAATGTTTCATTTAATGATATATAACGTGATTTTTCATAGATTTCAACTGTTCTTGTTAAAATAGAACCCTGTGGGGATCTTTCGTCCAAAATGTTTGCTTCTTATTTAGGGATAATTTTGCCAGTGTTGGAGAGAACTTGAATTCATCTTCACCACATCAACTATTTATGGTACTTTAAAAGTAGACAATTTCACAACCAAGGTTGTGCATTGCTTCAGTTTATTTGGTTTCTGAAGAAAGAGGAATTTTTAAATCAAGCTGTATCACTAAAATTGGAATTGATGGTGATAGAAACTCCTTGAAGTTCAGTTTGAACACCAACTTTTTTTTGTTTTTTGTTTTAGGTGCCCCTAAGAAGACCTAACGGTCACGTCACAGAGCACCGAGGAAGCGTATTTAACTAGAAAGTTCACGCCTTCCTACCGTTTGCGAAAAATATTCTTAGAATTCAAAACCCTGGATCTCTTGCATCTAAAATTAGAGCTTTAACTATTGCGCTACGACTGTTATTGGCACCAGAAGATTACACATTAACACCATTGACCCAAGGACATTACACCCGCAGACTGAAGGTCAAAAGCCAACAACCCTCACTGATTCGTTATCTCTGGATTCTGATGTTAAACAACAATTTGGTATGCTGAAAATCTTCCAGAAAGCTAAAAGTATTTCAATCTTTTCTCTTTTGCGGTTTGTCAGCACACCATTTTTCATTGCATGTTACATGAAAGTTGCTAACATCCTATGTGAATCCAGTGTCATTTCAGTTCGCACTTCTGCTGCTGTGACATCTCCTCCGACAATTTGCAGTCAAAAGAACAATCGAATCTGTCAGACCTTAATTTCAGCTCTACAATTCACATTCAAGAGGAAGCAAATAAAAGAAGTACCTGACTGTCATTTATGAATCTCTCATCCAAGCAGAAGATGCTTCCAAAACTGTCTTAAAACTTATTTCTCCAATAAAACTCCACTTCTTTTTTAAGGTGGTGCATCATTTTTACAAGGTTCCTCAGAGAATCTGGAAAGGAGCTTGTAAATGTCCTTACAACAGTGGAGAATTTGCTGGAAATGACTGTAAAAAGCTTCTCAATAATACAAATCTCTTAAATTTAATTGTTTAATCTCTTGAGACTAAACAACAAGGCTTTTAAACACATTTGAAGTGTTGCTCCTTCTTGCTTTGAAAGTAACTTGTCACCAAATTTAAGAATGCTACATGACACTGCTGATCAAAGTAACACGAAAAATTAGGTTGTTTTCCACCACATCAAAAATTGATCAAATATACAATAAAATAATTTAAAAAAAAAGAGCGTGGTATTTATAGTGAGCAATCCTATGATGCACTTCATTCAGTCTTCAGCTCTCACTGGACAAGTTTTGACAACCCTAGCTATGGAAAACTGTTATTTGACAGCGTCTTTGCCTACAACAGCAAGCATCTTTAGATCAAATACTGAAAAAGAAAAAATAATAACTTTTTTTGTAAAATTTGAGCTACTTTATTTGTAAAGTGTGCCTTGTTCTTAACAATTTAAAACCTGTTTTATTGTAAGAAGATTAGTCAAGAAAATTTTTTTTTTGTACTCTAAGAGTAATTTATAATCAGAATGAAAAAATCAAACTCTTCATGATGCTTTTTTTGACTCAAATTTTTATTATCTACAAACAAATCTTTAACATATAAAGACAAAGATCAGAGTAGGCTATCCAAGTTTTCACTTTCCCTTATTTTTGTATCCTTATGACATTGTTAATAAAAAATACAATAACAGGCAAAAAAAATTATCAAAGGATAATGTATTAAATAAAATTTTTTATCAGAAAAAATAGTTCCTCAACGTGCTTCACTTTGAAGTCACGTAAATCAGCCAAAGAAAATTCGGTTCTTTTTTCTAATCACAGCACTTTGAATACTCTATGGCCTAATGCTGTTTTAAAAATTGTGATGCCCTTTGTAACATTTTGATGGAAACTGGCAGTGCAAAATGGTGTACAAAATTTTTTTATCCTGTAGGTATGTTTGAGCCGTAATATGAAGAAAACGTTTTGAGCGAAAGACCCCCAAAATGTGTTTATTTTAATAAGAACATGTAAAATCTATGTAAAATCACATGTATATAATTAAACGAAACATAGGTATTTACCCATCATTTTATTCAACCGGCGTATTTGCTAGATTAAAAATGTTGCAGAGATTAAAAATGTTGATGAGAGATTAAAAATGTTGCAAAAATGTTGTCTAATTTTAAACTTAATTTTTTATCTCGGACGGTCAAATGAACCCTGAGAGTCTCTAGTGGACATTTTTTAAATACTCTGGTTAATGATTAGGGCTAAAATTGGCAAACTGTGGCTCATATTATCATGACTATCACTCGGTAACTCGAACATTTATTTTGGCGAACCATTGTTTCTTTGAAGATTACTGTTACCGAAATAGACTTGCGCAAAAAAATTAAACGCGCGGGAATTATTGTGCTTTGTAAATAACAGCCGCGGCTGGCTAATATTCATAATCATTTTCAAATAATTGAATTTTGGATTTTCGTATAAAAATTACTAAATAATACTAAATTATATTATGCAATTTATTCGAATTTTCATTGAACTCTCAAAATAAGTAATAAAAAGATATTTATTATGCAAATTTAAACAACTTTTAAAATAATATTTAAATATTACCTTCACTTATAACAATTTATGTCTAACTATAGAGCTCTTGTTTCTGGTGGGAAAGTTCTTTTCCATACCTCTTAGGTATGGAAGAAAACTTTGAAAGAAAAGCAAAAACTTCTTAATTTGACAATACTTAGTTTAGTCTAACTAAGAAGTTGCTGTTTTTAAGTAAAGAATTCTTTTTCATACCTTTAATATATATTACATTGGTATGGAAAAAAATTCTTTTTATAAAAACAACAACTTCTTACAATATATAATATAGGCTTTCATTTTATAGCCTATATTATATATTATATAAATATACTATATTTACCTATCTAATATAGGTATATACCTATACAATATAGTATATTGTAGGTAAATATAGTATATTTATATTCTTTTAAATTTTACATACAAAATATATTTATATGACCATTTAGTGGTACACTAAACAAATGTCTAAATAAATTCTTATATTTAAGTTTTGTACTTTTATTTGACACTGGTTTTAAAGTCTAGAGAAAGACCACAATATAACTAATTAAGTTATATTTTGGTCTTTTTTTACTCTTTAGTTGATGTTGAATATTGTTTATATCCAATATCAATGTCACATGGTTTGGCAATAGTTTGATTGACAATGACTCTTTGAATGTGTTAGTTGAATGGAAAAATGATCTCTACTCACTTGTAGCATAAATTCTATATTTTGCAACGTTTATTAAGAAAAGTTATACAAGTATTTATTATTAAGTATTTATTTATACAAGTATGTATTATTGATAGAAACTCCTAAGATAACACTATCTTATATAATTCAATATCGTCTGCCAATATTAAAATAATATAATATGGAATATTTTCAGTAATAAAATTAATATTGAGTTTAAACTGAGTATAGACAAGATAGCAATATTGTTATAGTTATCATTGTTATGTTGTCACCGATCTTTTCAATAATTTAAATAATTACTACTAAGATTGCTACTTGAGTGTATTGTATTACTCCCATATATAAATGCAAAAATAGTCTTTGCAAGACAATAGTTGCCTACTTAATAGCTTGCCTATTAAATCTTCTGTCATTACTTTTAAGATGTTTTTTACAATATATGTTAAAACACATTTCTAATAGGTATGTGTATAAACACATAAACATACCTAATAGGTATATGTATAAAAATTTCAATTTGTTAAATATGATATATATTATATGATTTATTAGGAAGATATTTAATTAAATTTATGATATATTAGGAAGGTGTTCAGTATTTAGGCTTCTCTTTTTAAACATGAGAGTTTACTTGATTTTCAAGATTGGTTTTTATATAATAAGTTTGTCTTTTTAAAAAATAGGTAATTTATCATATATTTATGAATATATTTATAATATAAGTTTTCGATGGTTTAAAATCTTGAAATAAAGTTTAGCTTAGATTATATGAGCATAAATAGAATTTAATTTATAATTTTTTATAAAAATCTTTTTTTTATGAAAACAAAAAGTTAATTGTAGTTTTAAGGTAGAAAAAAAAATCATGATTTATTAGCTAAGGTTTTTAATTTTTCTCTAAATATTTTTTTCTACTTTTTTTTTGACTTTATTGCATTTATACTTGTAAGAAAAATGGCAGATTCAAGTAAAAAGAAAAATTCAAGTAAAAAGAAAAGCAAAAAATTATTTTCTCACAAGGTAATTATTAACTTGTTCATGTTTTCTGTAAAATAAAAACTGCATATATAATTTGCATTTTTGTACCTTGTAAATCAGTCTTTATTATGTAAGGTGGTTTAAATATAATTCAGTTCATTGTTAAACTTACAATATGGTTGAGATGAATTCCTATTGAGATCAAGTGCCACATTGATTTAATGATTATTTTAACAATTTTTTAATGAAATAAAATATTGCATTAAATACTAATTTATTATAATCTAGTTAAATAAAATATAGCATTGAATACTAGTTTATTATACTTTAATTAATAAAATATAATTATTTTTTTAAATTAAATAAAGACAAGAAATATAATCCTTTTGTACTAAAAAGCGGAAAATAAGTTTTAAATTTAAATTTGATAGTTCAGTAAATTAAATTTTTGGCAGGTCTGCACAAGATTCATTTCTTAACAGTTCTGTCAATCTTTAGTTTACTGAGCTATTAAATTTAAATTAAAAAGTTTATTTTCTGCTTTATAGTACAAAAATAGATAATTTTTAGTAAATATTTTTGCTATATTTTATATTTTACTTTTTAGCTTTTACAAAGTGTTAGCGTATTTAACAATGCTAGTTATTGTTATGCTGCAATTTTATTATTAAGCAGTGTTCAGACTATAAGAAATAAGAGGAAGAGTTATGATTATGTTCCCTAGTAGCAAGCAACATTGATGCATTATTGGTACAATATTTATCTCAGTGTTGTTTAAATGTTGTTATCTATATTGCACCAATATAAAATGTTCAAATTTGGATATATTTTGATATTTTTTTTCAAAGACAAATGCTGAAAATCTTTCTTTTGTTGCTTTATTAAATTTATGATTAAAAGATTTTATGTTGGTATTTATTTCTCGGAGTGGTTAAATGGTGAACAGGCACAAATTTATCCATAATTACAAGTTTTTATTGACAAAAAGCATTTTCCAATTTTGTCTGAAATAGCCATTTAAATCTGCTCGGCTGCAACCTGTTCTTTCCGGCATTTTGATCTTATCAACCTTGTCAGCAAGTATTAAATCCCATGTTATTGTCGAGTGAAGTTTACCTTTCAAAATGTGACTAAGTGGGGATTGTATTGAAATATTGGTTGTGGCTATTCAGGTCATCACTAAAAACTAGATCAAGAAAATTTTTTCACAAAAGATGATTCATAAACAAGTTTTCTTTAGCAGAAGTTCTACATACTGCACCGGAGTTTGCCCAAGTCATGTGATAATTGAACTCCCTAACTATAAAATGAGTAAATTTGCCTTAAAGATTGACCTACTTTTATTTTTATTGATCTATATGTGAAAATGCTTTTTTGATTGATCGCTTTATTTTATTAGTGGTAGTTTTATCTGTTGATGGAGGCCTGTAAAAACAACCATTGAGAATGCAATTTTTGCCAACATTAAGACTACATCAGACTTTCTCACTTACTTCAGTAGATAGCTGTAAGTATTTAACTTGATAGACTGTTGGGTTAGTTTTAAAATAGATTGCAACATCATCTTTTGCATTGTTATTAGCAGAAAAGTAGGATCTAACTAAGTCTCACTGAAAATTAATACATTAGCAGAATCATAATTGAGTTTTCGAATTCAGTTTGTTAATTTTGTTATCATGTGTTCAAAGATAGGTGATTACTGAGTTTTATTGGTTGTGTTGTCATTGGTGTTAAAGGAAGTGGTTGACCTTTAAGATTTGCTTTGTGTTGTTTGAAATAGACAAAGAGATCGATGATGAAAATGGTATTAGAGTTGACATTTAGGTGAGATATCTACATTCAGATGTTCAAATCACTAGTGTCTTGAGCAATCAGTTGATGAATTAATGATATTGTTTCAAGCTTGGACAGGAATGGTGTGTTATCACATGCTGTAACTGACCACACTCATAATTTTTTTAAATTTGACCACGGCTGTTTTTATTTTTTAACAATTTAAATGCAATAAAAGAATTGTTACGTCTACAAATAACTTTTAATTGTTGATCTTTTCTAAAGTTTTTATTTTATGCAAAGACTTAATTGAATTAAAAACTAGTTATAGTGATCGTTTAAAATAAATGCATTTTGTTTGAATTGGTTATACTAAAATTTTTTTAATAGATTTAAACACTTGAAATTATTTTTCAAGGTCTTTTTAAAAATCTTTTACAAGATTTTTTTTTTTAAGTTATTTTAAATTAAGAATTTAATTAAAATATTCCTGGTGCAATGCAATTATTTAATTGACTTGCTTTTTTTTTTGTTTCTTTTTTACAAAGAAAAGCTTTTTTCTTTAAACTTGACTAATGTAATGATTGTAGTTACTATTTTAAAAAGACTTTTTTTTGCAACTCTTTTTAATAATTTAATTTGACTTAAGAATAATTTAAATAAAATTTGTTCATTTATTAAACAATCGTTAGAAATAATTTGTAAAAGCATTTTGCGTAACTTTAATAAATGTTTCAAAAGAAATTTTCTTATTGGTAAGGAATTGTTTTTTTTTTTTTTTTTGTAGTGTTTTAAATTTTTTTTCCTAGTTAGTTTTCCTAGTAAGTTAAGCTTAGCGTATCTTTTTTCAGTGCATTTCTGAAATGTTTAATTTATTAAAACATTTAAACACTTGGGGTCAAGTTGTCAATAAAAAAAGTCATTTGCCTGGTCAGCACTAGCATTGGATGGTACTGCATTCCTGTCCAAGCCTGTGTTTAATATACTCTGAGTAATTAACTTTGAATAATTTTCACCAATTTGGTGTGACAGTAGATGGCAAAATATTTTCAAGATCAGCAATTTTTTATGAGAGACTAGTTTTACTGTTAATAAATTGTTTAGTGCAGAGTGAATTGTGGCTTTTAGCATGCTATTAACAGATTGCTTGTTAGTGTTGTTAAAGGTGGCACTCTGAAATAAAATATCAAGTGCAGGTTTTGCAGCAGCTCAACCTGTGCTTGATGTTGTTTTAACTATTCATTTAGATATGCTCAAAATATTCATTTGTTGTTAATTTGTATATAAATAATACACCAAAATAAAAATGAATCTCATATTTTAATTTGAAAATGCACGAAATTTTTTTTTTTTATACTTCAAAGATTTTTGCAGTATAGAAAAAAACAACTTTGTAGTATAACTACTAAGTTGTTTTTTTACAAAAATATTTGACTTATGGTTTACTACACATACACAAAACTTCACTGAAAACTATCCCAAAATAGGAATAATGTAAAAATAGTGTTATGCATTTGACTGACAAGCTTATGTTGAATCTGGTAGTTTTTATATATGAATAATAATGTAATAAAAAAGATTTAAGTATAAGTTATTGAAAACATATTTAAAAAGTTGCTTAAAATTTCTTTTTTAAATCTGTTTAAAAACCTAAAGTGAATCAGAAATGTTTTGATTTTAGACTGTTAAACAATATGAAGAAATTTTTGATGTAAGTAGTTTTTTTTTTCATTTATAGTTCTATATTTTTTATTTTAATTATTTTTTTTAATTTTTTCTCTCTTATTCTTTTAAAATCAATGTTTTTTGTAGATTATTAGACTTAATAACAATTTTAGCCTCATAATATGTTGCACTTGTGTTATAAAATTCATTAAGTTAAGTAACATAAATAAGTTGAAAATTACAAAAATTCAATTTGAACATCCGGAAAATAATTCGATTGTCTACTTTTCAATGTTTTACATTTTAGTCGATTAGTGCTGATCAGCAACCTTTAAATAAGTATTTAAATTTTTTTTCTTTCACTTTTACATAGGGACTTCCATATTCTAGGCCAGAGTATTTAATCCTTGGCCTTGGCCTCAGCCTTACCTTAAGGCTAAATTAAGGCCTTGGCCTTTTTATTGGTCTTAAAACTATTGGCCTTGGCCTTGAAAATTTTGGCCTTGGTCTTGATTGTTTTTGTGATAATAGCTACTCCTTATAAAACTTTATTGTTACTAGGGGTGCACTGATGCATCGGCCTCAACGTCGGTCATAGTAACCATTGGCCGATGCCGATTGTTTAAAAAAATCAGTTTTTTTAGTTTTGTGTTTCTATATTGTATAAAAAAATAAAATATTTTTTTTCATACAAAATAGAAACAAAAAATTAAAAAGTTTCATTTTTCAAAACAATCGGCATCGGCCTTGGTAACCATCAGCAGATGTTGATTGTTTTGAAAAATGAGTCTTTAATTTTGTGTTTCTATATTGTATAAAAAAATATAGTTGTTATATTTTTTTATACAATATAGAAACACAAAATTAAAAATCTGATTTTTTTAAACATTCGGCATCGGCCAATGGTTACCATGACCGATGGCTAGGTCAGTGCATCCCTAATTGTTACATTTATAAAATTCTTGTTATAATATTATTAAAGTTAATTTATGTAATTTATTAATCAAGTCATAAGCTATTTTTGTATATAATTATGTCCTCGAGATTTTTTGTTTTTGTATAAAAGTTGTAAATAAAATTTAATAAACAGAGTCAAAATAAAAGTAAACAAAGTTGTCGTATTAACAAGCTATTTTGACAGTATAGATCCATGGCAAAAATGATTGGAAATTTTGATGGATCAGGGGATGTTGTAGTGTGGCTGAAAAAGATCAAACTAGTGGGAGAGCTGCAAAAGATGGGCAATCTTTCATTGATTATTCTGTTGTTTCTTGAAGGCAGTGCGTTCGCATTATAAGCAACTTGGGGAGAGCCAAAAAACCTCCACTGCGGACATTGAAAAAGCTCTACTAGATGCATTTGTAGTCGATGATTTTCAAGCTTACAAGCAGTTTAGAGATTGGAGATGGAATGACAGTGAATCTGTTGATGAGTATTTAGCCAGTTTGCGTCAACTTAAGGGGTTTGGCCAATATTGAAAGCGAAAAATTATTGCTACGAGCATTTATAACTGGATTGCCTATTGAAGTTTCAAAGCATGAAACTTCACTAGGCAATCCAGTTAAACCATGCAAGAGTACTCATGACGGAAAAAACAAAAGAAGAGTATGTTTCAACAACAATCTCTGGGTTCTATAAAAATGTTAAGAAACCATCTACTACTGATTTTAACTGCTACAATTTTGGCAAGCCTGGATGTATTGCCCGAATCTGTTTTTTGAAGAAACAAATTGTTAGTGTTGGAATAAAATGTAATTCAATTGATCCAGCACCAATAAAATGGGAAAATAGAGTGCTAGATGTACCAGACACATGGTATTGAATTGCTTGTGATGTGACTCACTATAAAGGGTTGCCATATTTAACAATGATTGACTGTGAACCAAGTCGGTTTGCAGATTAGAGAAAGTTGCCTCGTGAAGATACCAAAAGTATAGTAAGTCAATTGGAAGGACTGTTGATGGATAATGGATCAGTGTTTAAATTCAGTGAATTTTCAAAGTATGTGGAAAATGGTGTGTTAAAAAGAAGTATAGATGTGCATATAGACCATCAGGAAATGGGATTGTGGAGCGTAACCACTACACAGTAAAACAAACAGTTGCGAGGGCACAAGTATGTCCGTTACTAGTGGTATTTTGGTACAGTGCAACACCAACAATGGGAGCACACAAGGAATCGGCACCTGCTTCTCAAAAAAATAAGTACATCTGGTGTCTACCAATTCAAACGAAGAAAAACACTGAAACTCAGGAAAGATTACAATGAGTTATGGAAACTTATAGAATTGGAGAAAAAGTTTGCCCCGCTGATGCAAAGTGCTCTTCAGTTTGGAAAATTGGTACTGTAACTGATATACTCACAAACACTAATATTGAAATTAATGGTGTACCAAGACATGTGCAAGATATGAGAATAGCTCCTGCTTTAAATTTTTCAAAAAAATTGTTATCAGTGAAGAGGTTGACAGTGATAAAAGTGATTTAGAAGATTTGACATTTATGCTGCACAAGATGAAGGAACCGAAGAAACAGTTGTTGACGCAGAGAAATTGTCAATAATTAATTACCAGCGATCAGATGATCAACTAGTGAAAGGAGAAAGCCAACATATTTAAATGACTTTGTTTCTTAAGAACTTTAGTACTTGGGGTGATGTGATAATAGCTGGTCGTTATAAAACTTTATTGTTGCGTTTATAAAATTCTTGTCATGATATTATTAAAGTTAATTGATGTAACTTATCAGTCAAGTCATAAGCTATTTATGTATATAATTACACCCTCGAGAATTTTTGTTTCTGTAAATGTTTTAAATAGAATTTAATAAACAGAGTCAAAATAAAAGTAAACAAAGTTGTCGTATAAACAGTTTTGGCCTTGGCCTCCAAAAAAAATACATATAATTAAAGAATTCAAAGTTTTCATTCTTTATTTTTATGTATTTTTGTTTTGGGCTTTCATATATATATTTACAAGAATGTTTTTTTATTGACTTTATTGAATTCTGCGAATTACTTTGGTTTATTATTATAACATGTGGTTTTATTGTCACAGCAATTTTTCCTTACAGTTTTGTTATTAATTGTAAAGTAAGGCAAAATTTTAAGTCTTAAAAACGTTTGTTTATGCCTTGGCCTTTTAACTCTTATTCTTGGTCTTGACCTTTAAACTCTTGTCCTTGGCCTTTCAACTTTTGGCCTTAGTCTTGGTCTTGGCCTTGAAACATGTGGCCTTGACCTTGGCCTTGTTAACTACTCTGTTCTAGGCTAAGAAATAATGGGTTCCAAGTCTTTAAAATCTGTGTTTTTTTTTGGTTTTTTTGTCAATATAGTTCAAAGCTCACTCAACATTTCTAAAGCTTTAGGAAACCAGAGCTTTAAAAATGTGGAGCCGTGGCCCTGTTGGACACTTTTCATCTCTGCTACCTGCATTGATTAGTTGTTTGTGAGATGTGCTGCTTTATATTCTAATTTACCATAACAATAATTAGTTACTTAACCCACTTTAAAGATTTTTGGTTTATGAATTAAGTATATAATAATAGTTAGTTATAATATTTGCAATGTGAGCTTATTGTCTCACATGAATTAACTCTTTTGCGGATAAGTCACTATGGCAACTATGCTGGAGGTTGTCCAGCCGATTCTTGAATGCATTGATTGTTTCAATGTTCACATTATCATTTGATAGCGAGTTCTAACAGTTCACAATTCTGTTAGTGAAGAATTGATTTACAGTGCGCAGTTGCAGACTAATTCCTTGCTAAGTTGTCCTCCACAACCAGTTCTTGGTTCTCTTGTGATCGTTGGTTCACATCATTTCATTTTGTTGATTTCTTTTAAGATTTTAAATTCTTTAATGAGGTTGCGACTTTTTCGGAGCATAGTTAGGTTAATTTGGTGAAGTTTAATTAGCCTTTCTTCCTACATTCTCTGATTGCGTGACCAATCTTGTTTGCTTGTTGCTGAACTTTTAGTAATAGAAAATAATAATATACCGCAACATTTTATATTAATCTGTATAAGTATCTTGAATATAAATTCTTGAATGAGATTGCTTCGTTGTCGGCGCTAAGTTAAATTAGTTAGGTTGAGTTTAATTAGCCTTTCTTCATAGCTATGTTGTCATATTGCGTGTCCATTCTTGTTTGCTAGTCGCTAAACTTCTAGTAATAGAATGTTATAATTTATACAGCAACATTTTATATTAATCTGTCTCAAAAAAAAACTTTTTTTTAGTTATTTTAATTTTTTTTATTCAGGACAGATCACAACACCAAAGTTTAATGAAAAGAAAACACCTGGTATGTTTTTTTTTTTTAAGTTTTGGTTAAATTATCAGTGACTTATAGATTTTTGCTTGCTATATCTGTTGGTAAGCTTTTCATTTTGTATTAGTAAAGCATTAGAATTAATTTTATTGTTATTTAATTTCATTTAAGTTTGAAAATGAAGTATTTAACTCCAACAGTAATTGAATGAATCATCTTAATAAAATTCCTTTAAATCAATGTATGTTCTGATACTTCAGTTGATGTATTTTTCATAAACAGTTAAAAATGTCAAGATATTTGTGTGTGTGTATATATATATATATATATATATATATATATATATATATATATATATATATATATATATATATATATATATATATATATCGGCCGTCCCATTTTTACTTACATGATCAGGTTTTAGTGCACAGAGTGTTTCAAAATGTTCCCAAGATATTGTTTTCTTAATGAAATTTTTTTATTTTTTATTTTGGAAGACTATTTAAATTTGCACCACCCTTTTGAAGTTTTGAACTTTTTTACATTTTTCTAGTTTTTAAGGAAATTTTTAAAAGATAGGCATGAATAAAAATTTACAAATCAGCCTTGTCAGAGTCTGGAAGGCTATCACTGTCTGTGTACCAGGAAGCTTCAAACTCTCTTTGTTCTAATTCTTCTACCTTCATTTTATTCTTTTTTTCTTGATTTCTGAGCTTTTCATCTTGTGAGCACATTTTTGTTCTATTATTCTTATTATCTCCACAGCCAAACAAGCATTTTTTTGAAATGTGTTATCAATACCCGCCATCTTGACCATGCGTCCTTTGAGACAGTGCTTTAGAAATTCAATGTCATCTTTTTGAGCTTCTTTGTTCCTCAAGTGATCACTCTTTATCAAGTTAAAGATGTTGGCCTTATGAATTGGGAATAAAAAGTTGCTTTCATTTAGAAAGTTGTTTATTTTCTTGCAGTAGCTTCCTTTTGGTAGACTCAAAGTCTTGAGTCTTTTTAGAGATTGGTACTCATTGATCTTGTTGGTAATTTTGTTTCCGATTTGCTGCTCTGTGAGTATGAAATTGCTGTTGAATCCAGCTTTGCCCCACAAGTTTACTAGTTCTCTCAAAATGCAAACACCTCTGATTGTCTGTGGCCAATTCTCTTACCACATTCCTTCAGCTAACTTGCTGCATTTCAGATAACTTTTTCCATGAGCAAGGGCGCATCCAACTTTACAGTTCATCTTGGTAGTGCTAAGAAAATGCTAAATAGTTGAGTAAAAATAAACAGATAAAATTCAGAAATTTTTTAGATGTTACCAAGTTTCTTTTTTAATGTTGAGCCAGTAAAACCTTCTGAGCATTTCTCCAGTCGTTGGAAGATTTGGAGCAAAGGTTTGCAGTGGAAAGCCTAACAAATAAAACTGTCTACACTTTCTTGCAGCCTGTCTCAAATCTTCAGCTGGCTCTAGATTGTATTGTGGCATATTTTTCCTGAAGCTATTGTCTGAAAATATAGCTAATACAGTTTATAAAATTATATATATTTATAAATTTATAGTATAAAGTATAGCTTACAGTACAGTAGTTTGTTTTGTAACAGCAAATAATACTAAGCAAAAAAAAAAAATACATAACACACATTTGTTGTTTTTTATTATAATTATCTACACTTTACAAATTATTTAAAAAAAGTCGCTCAACAATTGAAAAATAAACTTTAATGAAATTAACTTACTTATTATCTAAAACTTTCATATGCCCAAACAAATCTTTTTTTTTCTAACGTCTTATTAAAATTATTAATTATACTATTTTTTATTTTTTAATATTTTTTGTCATGTATTATAAATAAAAATGTGTTAATAACTAAAAATAATTATGTTAATAATTTTATAAAACATTTACATAAATAAAAAAATTTAGTTGCGAAATTCTCCTAACATAAAAAAAGTTATTACAAAATTATAAATTTGCAGTATATTATTCTATTAGATAGAAATCGACTAAACCACCTTCTTTACCTTAGAGTTGATTTGAACGGCTGAAATTTTCACTTTATGCAACTAATACATAACGATAATGATTGAACTTTTCCACATTTTGGTTTTCGAAAAAAAAATTTTTGAGACACCCTAATATACACGCACGCACTACTTTCCAAATTATTCAAGTAACATTAAAAAATTTTTCAAATGCTTTGATTTAATAACTTTTTAGTATTTATTATTATATTGTTTTTATGTGTTGTTAGATTATTCTGATAGACGGTGTAGCATTGACTAAGTAAATGATAAATCATTTATGACAGAACATTATCAATTTATTTTTTAAAAATGACGTTTTTATAAGAAAAGGATTTTTTGTTTAAGAAATTAATCAGTTAGTCCAATCTAATTAAAAACAATTGATTTCAATTGACGCTCTTTTATAAATTTTTGTTTGCAACAACCAATCTTATTTTTTTACTCATTCTATTAAAACTTGATATTATAATTATGTAATAATTAAATTTTTATAATTCTGAATTTCTGCTTTTATAAACAAAATTAAAATTATTGCTGTATAAAACAAATTAAATTATAAAGTAAACTAGTTGTTAGCCATTTGAATAATTAAAACATAATCTCAAGCACTACAAAAAAAATTAAAAATATTTAGAAAAATAAAATAAGCAATCATATTTTGTTTAAAAAAAAGTCAATCTGAAACTCAAACATTGCTTTTTTATATGATGGACTTATAACACAGGAAATTATAATTTTTCTAATCAATTTTTGAAAAGAGAGAAAAAAAAGAGTGGTTAATGTTTTCGATAAAATTACATTTTTGCAAAAGCCGTAAATTGCTCCCGTAAACCACTTAAGGATAGTAAATAGCATTGCTGCTGAGGCTGTATGTAATATATATGATCAATCACTGCTATCTATAATATATATGAACAATAAGCAACCCCAACGGATAATGAAAAAAATCAAATTGTCAAATTTTATTCTCTTTTTTGTCAACTTTAGCAAATTAATATTGATGTAGACACATGAAAATTTTTTAAAAATATACCTTCAGTAAAATTAATTAATTTATGTCATTTTTATGCATTCAAAAGTTACGTTGTCACATAAAAAAAATATCATTGAAAAATGTTTTTTTTAACCATGAATTTATTACAAATTAATTAGGATAATACAATATTTGCATTATCCTAATTAATTTAGTTTGAAAATGGAGCTAACATGTTCGATTAGTTGTTAGTCAGATTTTGTACTTTAAAAAATATATATATATTTCAAGAATTTAATGAAACAACTTTTGCAATTTTCATGTAACATAAGTTAACAAAAACATGATAAAAATATTAAAACATTTACTAAAGTTCTGTCGCTTTTTTGTAAAGTTTTTGTTGCTTACAAAATAAACATTTACATTTTCTATTGCAACTCCCGAGGGGTTTGATATAATTTAAATATATATATGTTTTAATTTTTATTATTATTCTTAATTTAAAATTTTTATTATTTTTCTCTCATACTCACATATATGATCATGAAAAGTTCACAACTCATGCTGTATCAAGTGTAACCAATCTAAATGTTTTAAACTAATTCATATATCTATCTTCAAATGTTGCTACTATTCAGGTTGATTATGCAGAAAATTATTTAAAAAATCAAATTTTATTTTTCACTGTTGCTATCTGGCAAAGTTCTTAAAACTTTCACCATTGCATCTAACACTCTGGATCACACAAACTTCTCTACTTGCAAATTTGGATAAGTTATTGGAGTTTATTTCATTTAAAACCCATGAAGTTCACATTTTAATAAATAATGCTACTTCTCAGTTTTAAAATAAAGTTGAGATGAGTGCAATAATGAATCTCATAAAAATATATAACAAAACAGTATTTTGGCTTTTTTTTTTGCAGCAATGCATTGAGGAGGACTTGTTGATTGCATTAGGGCTACTATTTAGCATTTAGCAACCAACAAAGTAAATCAGTAAAAATTAAAATCCAATTAGCAAATGATTTTGTGAATTCTCTTCAAGACAATAATGTTAAAGTCCTATGCTTGCCTGAAGAAAAAAATTCAGTGCGCAATTTTGTCCTGCAAATATCAAAAGTTATACAGCAAGCAAAACAATTAAAAGATATCTCTAAATCCCGCTACTTTTATGTAGGTAATGGCCAGATCAAAGCAGAAAAAACTTCACCGTAATGCATTTGAAACATATAAAAGGATATAAAAATATTGTATGCAAAATTTCAGCTAAAAATGTGTAGCGGTTGACAAGATACAGCAATTTTATTATTGATCTGGTTTCCAAAAATGACCCAATTTTTATAACATTTTGAAAAAACATATTTCTTAAAAAAATAAGAAATAAAAATGGCAAAAATATGAAAATAAACATATATAATGTTTTTTTGATGCTGAATTCAATAAATGTACTAAAAATGCTGAAATATTAAAGGAACTTTAACATTTCATGCTTAAAAGTTAGTTAAACAACTAGTTTCTATAAACCAACTTTCGGGCCTAATATCTCAAAACACCCCTGTTAAAAATTTTTTTTTTTTGCTGTTTATATTTTCAGCTGCTTATAATCTTACTAGGCACAAAAAATCTAACTGGAAAAACAACTGAAACATATAGAACCTTAATTTCAAAGCTATATCACTTTTTTCAAGAAATTCCCAAAAAATATTTGTAAATAAAATAAAAATAAGTTAAATATATTTAAAAAGATAAAAATAGAGAGTTACTTAAAATATATAAGATTTTCAAAGGTATCAGAGTTGTTAGTTATTTTGACTGTGTTTGTAATAGTTCACAATATTGTTGCCATTTTACTTGTACTTCTTCTATTTTAGTATTTTCAAACACATAGTTTCTACCGGAACTAGAGCAAGCTTGTGAAACAGATAGCTTTTTCAATATGTTGATGTTGGAAATAAAACAGTAGACTTCTCTTTTAGGTCAGTTAAAACAGATTGATGGTTCTTTTAAGTAAAGAAACTTAATTTTAGAATCAACTTCTTCTAGGTTGGTTTCAGTTACAATACCGATCCACCACTTATCATCATAGACTACAGCTTCATATCCTCCTAAAGTGACAGTATCAAGTTGAAATATATCTTGTTTCTTTTTAAGGTTGTGGATTATTGTATAATTAGTGTCTGTACTACACCTCTTTGCACTAACTCTGTTATCTCCAAGATGTATAAATGTAGTACCAGGTAGAGTTGTTACACCATTGTACCTTTCTTTTTGCTCTTCATGTTGCAATTGAAAGTCCAATCCCTTTATGTAAATGAAATTAACAACCTTAATTTTCTTAATACAAAACTCATACAAAGCTTCTGTTGTGAGAAATTAGTTTCTGTATGGTTGTTTTAAACTTTCTTGCGCTGTTAACATTTTTACAGTACCGCCAATCCCATTGCATGGTGACTTTTTGTGGGATGTAGCAAAAAAGTTCCATTCAACTTTAAAGGCAAATTCGCTCTCTAGTTAGCATAGATTGTAAAAGCTTTTGCAATTTTTTTTGTACTGTCTTACGCAACCATCAGTGAATAAATATAATTTGGACAGATTAGAAAATTTTGTTTTTAATATTGGTATGATTAGTTGGAATAATTTGTACACATAAATTACATAATTTATAATGTTGTCTGATATAAAACAGTAAGAAGTATGTTTCAGTACACCTTTATCATCTTTACAGTATATCACTAATGGATGTAAAGAACATTGTTGGGTGTTCCAATATTAGCTTTGTATTTCATCTTGGACTACAAAAGCATAATTTTTAGCAAAGTCACCAATAATGAAAATATTTGATTGATCCATAATTTGTTTTAGTTGGTTAAGGTACTGTGATTGAGAGTGAGCAATAAAAAAATGAGCTTGTCACTTTTCAAAGCAATACACTAATAGTTTAACAAACATTGGAACATCTACTGTTAAACTCAATTGTGTTGCATGATCAGTAGTTTGCAATTGCTTGTAGTGTATCTCAAAATCATCTTCGTATTCTCCAAAAATCTCATACAAGTATTTGGTGAGGGGTTCTTTACCAGGACAATTATCACACAGTGCAAGCATTCATTCTTTGTTTTCTACTGAGCAAACAGTTTTTGAAAGTAAATCCTTATACTTTAGTCCAATATTCAAGGCATCTACTAGCAAGTTGCATTTTGGTGATAAGAACTAACACAACAGAATGTGTACCACCTGCGCCTGGCAAAATGTAACTTTGGTCTAAGTGAAGCAAATTTTGAGTAACATTTGTAATTCTGGATTGTTGTCTTTGTATAATACATATTGTTCCTTTAAATTACACAAAAGCAGTTTTTTTTGTTTATGGACATTCTTTTGAATGCTAACAATCTTTTTTTTCCAGGCATAGTTCTACATAAATCACTTGAGTCATAAAACAATCTAACAGAATCTTCTATTTCTTTGTGTAAGACTTTACCTTTATATAATGGTGTGATAGCTAACAATCTTTTTTTATTAAAAATTTGTATAGCCATCTTTACTTGGTATTCTATAACTCCAAATTTATTTTGTATTAGTTTTTTGAACAATAGTCCTTTTGTCAGAACATAGATTTTTTTCTTTTATCAAGGTCAAAATTTTATCAAAGTTTTCAGCCTTCTTTTTCATGTTATATTTTAAATCACAGTTTTGAGGGAATATTGATTTGACTTTTTTCATTTTTCTAGTAACGTTACTTACCATTTCGTTGATGTGCGCAACTTTTTGCTTTCCTTCTGAGAGTATATATTTTGGTGACTAAATGAGATTTTATAGGAAATATATTAGAATTTTCGAGTTCTTCATTGGTCTCCTGTCTTTTTGATTTGAATGATGATATTAGAAAATACTTATCTCGTTCACCATGATTTTGCTTCCCTTCATTAGGATCTTCTTTTCTGGAAATCTTTTGCTTACAAGGTTTGCAAAGTTTCTTCCCAGGACCAATATTCAAACTACTTCTCATCATGACTTGTGACTCATTTATCGTAACTACTCTAAGTTTTCCTAAAAGTAATTGAATTGTATATATAATTGCATATAGCTTATCTTATGTTTTGGAAAATACATATTAAAAAAGTATATATATATTAAAATATGTAAATTCTACATTATGCTTACAGCGTAATGGTATAGTTACAGCGTAATGGTATAGTTTTTCTTCATTGCTTAAAGTTTCGATAACATCTTGTTGGCCTTTCCTTAATTTTCATCAAAAAAAAATTTTTTAATATAGAAATAATTCTAACCTTTTCAGTATCCTTCTGTTTAATATTTTAAATAATTTATTAATTTAAAATTTGATATATCTTTGAAATTAAAGTTCCATATGTTTCAGTTGTTTTTCCAGTAAGATTTTTTATGCCTTGTAAGATTATAAGCAACTGAAAATATTATCTGCAAAAAAAAAAATTTTTTAAGAGAGTGTTTTGAGATATTGGGTCCGAAAGTTGGTTTATAGAAACCAGATGTTTTATTAACTTTTAACCATGTTCGTTTAACATTTCAGCATTTTAAGTACATTTATTGAATTCAGCATCAAAAAAACATATTTATACTTATTTTCACATTTTTGCCATTTTTAATTCTTATTTAAAAAAAAAAAATGTTTTTTCAGAATGTAATGAAAACCAGGTCATTTTGGGAAACCAGATCAATATTAAAGTTGCAGTATCTTGTCAACTGCTCAACATTTTTCGCTGAAATTTTATGCGTTAACTTTCCTTTAAAACCTTTAACAGTCAAAAAAGTTTTTAAAAAATTTAAAGACCCATGGCTCAAAATTTCCTAAATTTTGGGTGATTTGATGCGGAATCACCCTATATTCTTATTTGGATAGTATTTTAGTTTTAGTAAAACAAATCATTTGTAAATGCAACTAAGGTGTATTGTCCATAAAGTACTTCACTCTATATTTGTCAATTTAGAACCCCTTCCCTCCTGTCACAAACTATGGTAGCAGTTTTTGCATAAAAAATATTTGAAAAAATTTAAATTTAAATACTTTGCAGCACTATCGATTTGATAATTTTGATAAATGTTATGGAAAATCCTCAGGAAGAGTGCCACCTAAAAATTTAATTTACCTTGAAATTGTCTTTATTTTTTTACTTTTGATTACTTTTAATGTAAGAGCTTAATACTTTTGCATTTCTTTTGTTACTCTAAAAAAATTAACTCTTAATAATAGCTATAAAAAATCCATGATAATTGCTTAGTAACGTAAGTGATGTAACATAAGTTAAGTATATTGTATCAAGAAAACAAGTTTATTTTCTTAGCCGGTCACCTATGATAAATTTTTAAATATTTTTTACATTGGAATAGAACTCTCAACATTTTGTGAAAATTCTCAACTCAATCCGCTATACTAATTTGCAGAAATCTGACCTTAAAGTTCAAACAATTTTTTTACTTGGTTTTCTGCATAACGTAAGTTAAGTGACATTTTCAGTAATAAGTTCGCCCTCTTTTAGCCAGACTCAAAACTTTTTAGCTTTTTTATTCTTTAGACTAACAGATTTCATACAAAATAGCTAAAAGTTTAATTTAGTACAATCTGCTCCAGTACAATCTGCTCCATGTCCTGCTGCCTTGTAGGATATGCCTTTTTAGGCAAAGGCTAGGAGATGCCAACTCCGATTTAAAACACCCCCTGCCTTGGGGCTCTTGGTTGAGTAAAGGCTAGAGATGGTGTCTCGATAAAAATACTCATCTTGGGCAGATGTTAAATACACCCAGCTACTGTCTTGTAGAAGGCCTCCTAGGCAAAGACTTAAGGGGTAAACAGATTCTATCTGTTGACCAGCCTCGCACCCCTTCTTCATCTATTAGGCTGGCGCAGATGTATTTTTAATACATTGTTTCCAGTTTAGGATGTTGAATGCTGGATCTTCTTGACTCAATGCATGGGCATGCTTGTGTCACTGTTTTTATGACTAAGCAACTCATTCTATTATCTCCTTATGAGGGTACAGCTCTAAAACTCAGTTTTATGGTTCTGAGGCCGGCTGGTAGTCAGGTTTCCCGAACTCTGTGGTAGCTCTCAGAGAGGCTGATTCCATCAACAGCTGAAAAATATCAAAGTACTAACAGTGCCATGTTGCGCATGGATGGTGTCCCTGTTTGTACTTTTGGTGTGCATTGCGGAGGCCACATTTGGAGCCCTTTGTTACGGCTTAGGGTTTATTAGTAGTAATGAGGCAATTGCTTGGGCTATTAAACGGTGTTCTGAGTACTATCTATGCTTTGAGTCAAGTTCTTCAATCTAATTTAAAAATGAATAAAGTACCAAAAACTATAAAACACAAAAAACCATCATCATCACCAAGTTCTCTAAACCTATCATTCACTAATATTCGTGGTCTTCGAAGTAACTTTTCTTCTGTTGAGTCTTATCTCTTGCAAAGTTCACCAGACCTACTTGCTCTTTGTGAGACTAATTTGAGTTCGGCTGTCTCATCTTGTGATCTTAGTGTTGATGGTTATCTTCCTCTGATTCGTAAAGACTCCAATAGTCACATGCTTGGCCTGGGCATTTACATTCGTAAGAATTCACCTGTTTGTCGTGAAACTAGGTTTGAATCCACAGACTATTCTTTCATGTGCTTTCGTTTAGCACCACTTCACTCTATTGCCTTTCTCTTTGTTCTATATCGCTCTCCTTCATCTCAAGACTGCACTCTTTTTGATGTTATTTCTGATCATATTGACCAAGCCCTCTCTCTTTATCCATCAGCTAATATAGTTGTTGTCGGTGACTTTAATGCTCATCACTCTGAATGGCTTGGCTCTAGTGTCAGTGACTCTGCAGGCATTAAAGCCCACAACTTTTGCCTTTCTCAATCCCTAACTCAAATAGTCAACTTTCCAACTCGCTTTCCTGACAACCCTAATCATTTACCTTCTCTACTCGACTTATGTCTTGTCTCTGATCCTAGTCAGTGCTCAGTTTCTCCGCATTCACCCTTAGGTTCTTCTGATCACAGTTTGATCTCTCTAAAACTAATATCTCATTCTTCTTCATCACCTGAATCCCCCTATTACCGAACCTCTTTCAACTACAGTAAAGCTGACTGGGATTCTTTCCGTGACTTTCTTCGTGATGGCCCTTGGGTAGAAATCTTTCAACTTCATGTCGACAAATGTGCTTCTTACATAACTTCGTGGATTCAGGCTGGCATGGAATCTTTTATTCCCTCTCGACGATTCCAGGTCAAGCCTCACTCTCCTCCATGGTTTTCCTCACACTGTGCTGCTGCGATTGCCAATCGAAACCGTTACTTCCATATTTATCAGCAAAACAATTCTCCAGAAAACAGACATCTGTTTATTACTGCTAGAAACAACTGTAAAAAGGTTTTGTCTGACGCCAAAACCCGCTATTCTCAGGTCATGAAATCTCGTATCTCATCTCAAAAATTAGGCTCTTGTGACTTCTGGAAAATCTTTAATAATATCAATAATAAGGGCAAATCTATAATTCCACCTCTCTTGTATGGTTCAGACTTTGTCACCTCACCTAAAGACAAAGCCGAACTGTTTGCTAAAAACTTTTCATCAATATCATCTCTTGATTCCACTAGTTGCGTTCTACCTGATATTGCCAACAAACAGGTTGATCCATTGCTTGACATTCATATCACTCCAGCTTCTGTATCTAAAGTGATTTCCTGCCTAGACTCTTCTACAGCTTGTGGCCCAGACAACATACCTGTTATTGTCTTGCAGAAGTGTTCTCCGGAGCTGTCGTCTATACTCTCAAAACTATTCAACAAGTGCTTATCAGAGTCTTGTTTTCCAGCCTGCTGGAAAGCCGCATCTGTTATCCCTATCTTCAAAAATTCTGGAGAGCGATCTGATTCGTCTAACTACCGTCCCATAAGTCTTCTTCCTATCATAAGCAAGGTTTTTGAATCTTTAATTAACAAACACTTAATTTCTCATCTTGAATCTAATAACTTACTTTCTGACCATCAATATGGATTTCGATCTTCTCGTTCTACAGCTGATTTGCTAACAGTAATAACTGACAGGTTTTATCGTGCATTAGATGAAGGTGGAGAGGTTAAGGCCATCGCTCTTGACATTTCAAAAGCGTTTGATAAAGTTTGGCATGCTGGTCTTCTCCATAAGCTTTCTTCTTATGGTGTATCCGGCAACATCTTTAAGATCATTGAATCCTTCCTTTCCAATCGTAGCATAAAAGTTGTCCTCGATGGACAACACTCTTCTTCTTATTCTGTAACTTCAGGGGTTCCTCAAGGTTCTATTCTTGGCCCTATACTCTTTTTAATTTACATTAACGATCTTCCAGATATTCTCACATCTAAGGTGGCATTGTTTGCTGATGATACTACCATTTATTCTTGTCGTGATAAGAAACCAACACCCTCTGATTGCTTGGAGGGGGCATTTGAGCTTGAAAAGGATCTCACTTCTGCTACAGCATGGGGCTCACAGTTGCTGGTGAACTTTAATTCAGATAAAACTCAATTTTTTTCAGCCAATCGTTATCGCAATAATTTAGATCTTCCTATATTTATGAACGGTGATGTACTCGATGAGTCACCTACTCTTCATCTTCTAGGATTAACTCTTACTTCCAATCTTTCTTGGAAACCATATATCAAATCGGTTGCAAAATTAGCATCTGCTAAGGTTGCATCTCTTTATCGAGCTCGCCACTTTCTTACTCTGGATTCTATTCTCTATCTCTATAAATCTCAAATCCGGCCTTGTATGGAATACTGTTGCCATATCTGGGGCGGATCTTCTAATGATGCCCTTTCTCTTTTAGACAAGGTGCAAAAACGCATTGTAAACATAGTTGGACCTGCTCTTGCAGCCAACCTTCAACCATTATCACATCGTCGTAATGTTGCTTCTCTTTCTCTTTTCTACAAATACTATAATGGACACTGCTCTAAAGAGCTAGCGTCTCTTGTGCCATCTACTAAAATTTATTCTCGTGTTACTCGTCATTCAATTAAGTGTCATCCTTTTTCTGTGACTGTTCCTAAGTGCTCCAAAAACGCTTATTCGTCTAGTTTTTTTCCTCGAACATCAGCTCTTTGGAATTCGCTTCCTTCATCATGCTTTCCTGATTCGTATAATTTGCAATCTTTTAAATCGTCCGTCAATCGTTATCTTGCTCTACAATCTTCATCTTTTCTCTTACAGTAACTTCCAACTTTAATCAGTGGCTGCTTGCAGCCTTGTTGGAAGCGAAGATGTTTAAAAAAAAAAAAAAAAAAATTTGCAGTTTAGGGAGACAAATATTTGATGAAATTGTTGCGCTTGTAATGTAAGTTAAAAATAAAATATATATATATATATATATATATATATATATATATATATATATGCAAATACAAAAAAAAATATATGCATATTTAAAATTACTCATGGTTTAACTTTTGTAGAAAAAAAGCAAAGAAGCTAAAGAATTCCATCCGGTATTTAGTTTTTTTCAATTTTATTTTGTTTTATTGATATATCAATGAAATGTAAAAATATATATCAGACATAGCTAAATTTATGGTCAAAAGTTAATGGCAATGAAAGATCTCACATGAATCTTAAAATTTAATTTAAACTTTTTTCTTTATGTTATTTATTGACCTAAGTATCAATGGCAAATGAAATTAATAATGCTTAAGACAATCGAGTTTTTACATGACATTTAGTTACTGGCAATTATAGTAAGACAGACAGCATTCGTTGTGAAACATCTGACTCGCTGACTGATACAAAGGTATTGACAAGAGATCTAATATGAATAGATATGATTCAAAATGTTTTCAAATGGTATTTGATTTATATTTTAGATAGTATGAAAAAAAAAAGTGGTTACCTGATTGATTGAATTGTGGAAAAATTTTATTTTCTTTCTGGAATGCTTTACCTAAATTCAAACAACAAGAATGTAAAAGCTATGAGACATAAAAAAATACTTCAAGATCACTTAATGCTTCCCAAGTTACATTTCTTTGCTTTTATTGCAAATGTAGTTAAACCTTTTCTGAAAAAGTACCAGACAATAATGTAAAGGAAATAATAATAAAGTTGCTTGAAGTTGTAGCAAAACCATAACTTCAAGCAACTTGTGCAAAATGTTGAAAAACCTTTCTTTGTTGAAAATGTTAGATCTTTCTTTGACTAATTATCTATTACCTGAAGAAAAATTTAATGCAAGGTTTGTTGTTTCTGAAGTACTACATCATCTGAAATTTTTTTTTGTTGATAACATTGTCTCAAAGCAAAAAGTTTTTGAGGAGACCAAGAAATTTGTTTTTTCAATGGTGAAAAACTATTGTGGCAAATCTCCATTTATTCATTAATTAGATTATTTAAATCTCCTATTATTCATTAATAAGAACATCCAGTATCATTAACCCTAGAGTCTTGATGGAGTTGACAAAACAAAAATTTGTTAATCATTTGAAAACTTTACTTGGGTACTTAGTGGGTTAAGGGATTTTATCAAAACAGCAATGTGACTTTGTGAAATTTAAAACAAAATTAGTAATTTTCTTTAAAATTTCACGTAAAAGAGTTAAAAAGAAAAAGTATTGAAACTAAATAAGAAGTTAAGTTTATAAAAAAACAATTTGAAGAACTTGAAAAGGAAAAATACAATGTTTTTTTATTAATAAATGATGTGGAGCTGTCTTATTTTATTTCAGTCTATCTTATTGTTATTGTTAATATTGTTATATCTTGAGTTCTTTCTCCTTTAAAGTTTTCTGATTTTGTGATTTATTAAAAAATTTTGTAATTTTTTATTCTTAACTATAATAATGCTTTGTATGGATTGTGCATTTCATAAGAGTTTTTTTGATATAATAACCAGATACTTGTTAAGCCTACAAGCCTTTCTTTATTTTATAAAGAAAGACTTGTAGGTAGTAGTTATTTGTTAGTTATCATGAATGTTATGTTTTGTGAAGCTTTTTTTAAGTTATTTGCTTAACTGTATATTCATGTTTTATATAAAAACCTCTTTATTTGTGGTTCAGTCATTTTTATAATTGACTGCTCAGAGTTTCATAAACTTTAATTTTTTTTTGTTTGGAAATTTGTTACTTAAAAAAAATTTGTTATGGAAGTCCTTGCTTTTATTGCCGTTTTTTTTTAAATGGTTCTCAATGGTGTTGAGTATTGTATTCAATTTATTATAATTTTTTTTTTGATTAAGTTGTAGTACATAAATTTATATAGTATTTAGTTTTAGATTACATACTTTTATGTTTCTAAGTACACTGGTTGTCTTAAAGATTTTTGTATCACTTTGGAAATATCATTAATGCTGGAATTTAAGTACTTTTTCAACACTAATGCTTGAAAAAGGTATGGGTTTTAGGACTAAAATCCTGGAAAAACATTTCTAAATCAAGTAATATGTGCTTGAATTTTTAAATAATTTTGAGTGGACACCCTGTAATAGTTAAAGATCAAAATGTAGTGCTGCAGCAGTTAAGCGCTTGCCTCATAAGTGAGAAGTTCTGAATTTGAATAGAGTTATAGAGCAAGGAAATGGTTGACAGAAGACTTGAAAAGTTGAAGGTTGTATGTAGAAAGTTGATGGTTGTATTTTGAAGGTTGTAAGTTGAGGGTTGTATGAGTCAGGAAAACATAAAGATGGGAGAGAGTCAGGAAGAATATTAATGTAAATAAGACACAAAGAAGAACCAATTATTGAACCTTGAACACTTGAAGGATTGAATCTTGAACACACTGAAGGCTAACACTATTCTTTAATTCCAGTAACTTCTAGGTGCTATAAAAGTTACTGAAAATAAAGAAGAGTGTTAGCCTTTGAGGATTACTTTAATAAAGCGGTTAGAAAGAAACGATTTGATAATCTCAAAAACTTTCTCAGATACACCATATAAAATAAGCTTATAGAGAAGAGCAGCCTGCCAAACTTTGTCAAAAGTCTTCGATATATTAAGAGCAAAAGCCTTAGCCTCTCTGCCTCCATCTAATTCATCAATTCAGAAAGAAGACTGATCGGACGATAACTGGAGGGGTCAGAATGTTCACCAGAGGTTTTGAAAATTAGAACAACGGATGCCATTTTCCAGCAGACAGGAAAACAAGACTCAGTCAAACTTAAAAATTATTAAAAAGTTTAGAGAGAATTGAAGAGAGTTTTATGAAACACTTTTGTAAGTCTGTGTCTGGAATGTTGTCTGGACCATAAGCCGTAGAAGAGTTTAATCAAGATATGACTTGCAATGGAAGCTGGAGTGATTCGAACATCTAGCAATGGATTGACCTGTTTAATTGTAATGGAAGGAAGGGAATGGCTATAAGATTCAAGAAATTAAAATACAAGTACCGATTTTATTACCAGGAATGGTAATAAGATCAGTCCCATGAATGAGAGATGCAATGTTAGACCTTCCTTTGTTAATGACGCTGTTGAAGATTTTCCAAAAGTCTCTAGAGCCTAATGTCTGAGATACGAGATTTAGTGAACTGAGAATAACGGAGCTTATCATCTGGCAGCACCTTTTTACATTGATTTCTTGAAATGATAAATAGCCATTTGTTCTCAAGAGAGATGTACCTTTGAAAAAGATGAAAAAATTTATACGGTTAGATATAGCAGCTGCACAAAAGAAAGATAGCCATGAAGTAGAATGAGGTTAAAAAAAAACAAGGAGGAATTCCTGCTTGAATCCAGGAGGCGTATTTTGTTATATAATACCAGTAGCAGGGTGATCGTGATGATCTTAAACTTTACCTGAGTAATAGAGAGCTACTTCCTGCAAACAGTACCTTAAAACATTGGGCATGATATTTTGGCGATGAATTAGGAAAATTATTACTTCTAATAAAATAATAGAGATAAGGGAGAGCATAGGTTTTACAGTTGGTGGGTCTAGTTAGTTAATGAGCTCAAACTGCATCAAAACAGATTTAAACATTTAAATATTTAAACAGAACACATAAATACATAAAGTAACTTACGAGTGAGTAAACACCGCCCCAGAAGTTCAGACAGAACACAAAGATACATATATAAAGTAACTTAAGGGTGAACCAACACTGCGCCAGAGGTTCAGACAGAACACAGACATACAGATGACCACTTACAGAGGTTCAGACAAAAAACAACAATACAGATAGCAACTTATGGGTGAGTCAACAACAAACATACAAATAGCAACTTACAGGTGAGTTAACACAGCGTAAGAGGTTCAAACGGAACACAAACATACAGATAGCAACTTACAGGTGAGTCAACACCATGCCAGAAGAGCTAAACAGTAACTAAGGTATCTCCAAAAATATAAAAGACACACACACAAAAATAATAAATATATGTGTACTGATGACGAGAAACAAACTCCTTAGAACCTTTGCTTTGCTTTTTTTCTAAACTTTAACTTTTTTACTGGTAACCATACAAGAATACCTGCATTGTGTTGTTGTCTGTTCAAAATAATTGTTGAAGTTTTCATCAAAACACACAACTCTTTCAACTGTTGTACAAGATATTTTTTACTTAGAATAATTTTATTAGGCAATGATTTATTATAAGCATTTAATTTCCTTATTATTTTTTTAGGGCTTTTAGTTAGGTCATTCTTGTTTTATTTATTTTTTATTTAGTTTTAATTGATTGACTTATTGACAACATTAATGGGCTGCAATAAGTTAGAGTTAGTAAAATTATTGAGCAGTAAACTAATATAGATAAATGAGATGTTGTTGAGAAGCATAGCATTCTAGCAATAGCAATCTTCCAGAAGTTGTAAGAAGAATTCAAGTAGAAGAGTAATATTTACGTTTTGCTTTAGTTTTATACTTAGGTAAGTCTATAAAATAGCTGTGTTTTATTGGATCTTTAATGAAAAAATTTATAAAGTTTATAAGAAATAAATGGATAGAAATGAATAGTTCAGCCTTTGGAATTAGGGTTGGCATTCAGCAATGCTGACATAACTGCAGACCTAAAACTGTTTGATTTCAGCAAAAAATTGCCAACTTTATTTCCATGTTTCATGGTAAAACCTTTGTGTCAAATTTTTTTGCCAACCTCTAATAGATCAAGGTTGGCAAAAAATTGCCTACATCTTTTTCCTAATACCAAGGGCTGATAGTTAGTGAAAAAGAATGATAGGTTTTCTTTTTTTTACATTTGTTTTAGCTTTATAACAAATTTTACTCTCAAATTAGTTTTCTCTAAATAAATATAAAAAAAGTTTGGAAAGATTAAGGCTATATTATAAGAAAATATTTAGAATATATAAAATATTTAGAATTTTTATAGTTCCTGCCAGATAGTTTGCCATACTCCTTAAGGATGCATGTCATGTATAGCTTTCTTCCCTTCTTTTTTAAGTAATGAATTTTTAAATGAATCTCAACATTGCTTTAGTGAATTCAAATGAGGTCATATGAACTTTTTTTTTATATGGTTTGGAAAAAAGCTAATCCTTAGGAATCAGGTTAAGATTATCCGAATGTGATTTGTATCTCTAAATAAATGTCTCATTTCATGTGTTTATATTAGTGTAATAATTGTGTTTATATTAGTGTAATAGTTGTGTTTATATTAGTGTAATAAATGTGTTTATATCAGTGTAACAAATGTGTTTATATTAGTGTGACAAATGTGTTTATATCAGTGTAACAAATGTGTTTATATCAGCGTAATAAATGTGTTTATATCAGCGTAATAAATGTGTTTATATCAGTATAATAAATGTGTTTATATCAGTGTAATAAATGTGTTTATATCAGTGTAATAAATGTGTTTATATCAGTGTAATAAACAAGTCATTTCATGCTTTTATATCAATACGTACAATTTCTTTTTTTGATGCATACACAATCGTATGCATCAAAATGCAAGCAACTACATGTTTTAACTCTGATCGTTACATTTTTCTGTTTTTTGATTTTCTTAATTAATCAGAGATCAAATTTGTAAAAAAAAGCTTAAGTACTAGTAAAAAAGCAAGGTAGCATTTTATTCAGTTTTAATTTTTTTTTAATTAAAGCTAATTGAGTTTCTTTAATACTCAATTAGCTTTAATTAAATAGCTAAAGATGAAATGTTAAGGGCTACATATAGAACATAGCACTTTTTCTATAAAATTTAGTTCTTTTTTTTTTTAAGTTATTAGAGTGCTCTAAGAAGACCTAGTATTTTTATCACAGAATACTCAGAAACATTTGTCTTTCTGTTTATCAGTTGGATAAATATATCAACGTGAGTATTTTATGAATGAATACCTGTTCATAGTTACATAATTTAATGCTGTTGGTTACAGGATGTGCTTAAATAGTATTGTTATGTAGAATTGTATACTCTGTCAGAAGTAAAATGGAACAGTGAGCTTTTTTCATCCTCACTGATGTGAAATTCTGATTTTTGAAAAAGTTAGTTATCACCAGACCATCTGCTATGTCTATTACAAAACATTTAATTATAAAAGTTAACGAATAATGGGAACTGGATTTTTGTAATTAATGGGTAAAGGCTGTTAACAATTAAAGGGAACTGGTTGTTAATAGATTATTATAAAACTACATGTTACTACAAAATATTTAATAATACATTATGAAATAGATAATGATTAAAATTTTAGAATAATAATAATATTAATTAACAAGCAAAATTAGTTATATAGTGATAAATTATTTAAATTTTTATTTTTTTTTGCAATATTTATAAGTTTTGTATAAATTAATTTATAGTATGATCAATCAAGCTTTATTGATACTACTCCTCACGTTAATTTATTTAAGGTAAAATGTTTTACTATCCACACATTCTGCATATTTATAATTATTTTATTTCTTGTTACATTCCACAGTTTTCTAAATACTAAATGCATTTCTGTTTGACAGTTTTTTTATTATAAGTTTATCATTTGTAATTGGCAATACAGGTTTTATATTTTATTTTAAATTTTATTAAAATTGTTAAGTTCAATTTTAATTTTATTTTACTTTTTTCAAAGTTTAAAAGTATTTTTTAGTTGTATTCTATTGATTTTTTTTTATTTGTTTATTAGAAAAAAAGAAAGAAAGAGGAAAAAGAAACCCCTCAAAAACAACAGACAAAAAAAGTTAGTTTATTACAGAAAGCTGTATTTTTTTTTGTTTATGCATCATGTGAGATTTATAATTTTTTGACAGTTATGCTATTGAGTGTTAAAATTCAAAATGTTGTTTTAATATTGTCAAGTAATTTCAAGTATTTTTTTGCAACAGAATGTCCTTCCTATTTGATACCTGTTTTGTAGATTAGGACTGAGTATTTTTATTGTGTTTTATTTACTACCTCTAAAAAGATTACCATCCTCCTCATACACCCAAAGCACTTTATATTTTTTTTTTTCTAACTAATGTTTTAAACTAATGTTTTAAAGCTCCACAAATTTATTTAAAAATATTTACATTTTCCTATCAAAAATATTTTCAGATAAATTTCAAAGCGATCTTTCTAACAAATCTTCATTGTATCATTCTTATGATTTTATATCTAAAACTTTCTGACCCACAATTATATACAAGGTCTAATATGGCATTAATTTTTCATTATTTTTTCCTTCTTTTTTAAATCTTATAAACAAAAAAAAGCATTCAATTGTAACCCATTTTACATTGACTTAACTCATTGACTAATTCCATTTAGATGGTTTCGAAACGTATAGATTTTTTTATAGCATGATTATGACCATGGTCACTGCATTGCATCATGGGTATTTTTGTAAATTAATGAATCAATATGATGTTTTAATTCACGAAAAAGTTTTTAATCTAATTCTTTAGTTTTGATTTCAAAAGTAAAAAAATGTTACATTTGTTCACACAATGTTCACATATTCAAAGTATAATTTAAATAATAAAATTTTAAAACTTGGTCTTAAATATTTTCGATTTATTATGAAATATATGAATTTTTTTTAATAACAATTTTAGTTTTTATTTTATTAACTATTTTCTAACAAGAAGCAACCATGGTTGATTATTTTCTAACAAGAAGCAATCATGGTTGATTATTTTCTAACAAGAAGCAACCATGGTTGATTATTTTCTAACAAGAAGCAACCATGGTTGATTATTTTCTAACAAGAAGCAATCATGGTTGATTATTTTCTAACAAGAAGCAACCATGGTTGAATATTTTCTAACAAGAAGCAACCATGGTTGATTATTTTCTAACAAGAAGCAATCATGGTTGATTATTTTCTAACAAGAAGCAACCATGGTTGATTATTTTCTAACAAGAAGCAATCATGGTTGATTATTTTCTAACAAGAAGCAATCATGGTTGATTATTTTCTAACAAGAAGCAACCATGGTTGATTATTTTCTAACAAGAAGCAACCATGGTTGATTATTTTCTAACAAGAAGCAACCATGGTTGATTAAAGACTTAAAATACTTTGTGTTAAAAAAACATGAAGACAAGAGAATTTTCCAAATCACTGATGTTTAAGTTAAAAACAGGTTATGTATAGGCTGCTTTGTACTCAACAAATTTGTGAGCATGAAGAGTTTTGGTTGGTGGAACAAGAGAAAAAAGTTGGTGGAATAAGAGAAAAAAGTTGGTGGAATAAGAGATATGGGAACTAAAGATAAAAGCTTTTTTGAGCAACAATAATGGTAGTATTTTTAAAAAAGAGAAACTTTGCAACAATGGAACAGAGGCTCAGACTTAGCAGCTAGAGTAATATTTACAACTTTGAACATTATCTACAAGAAAATGGGCATCATTAGTAGGACCAAGCATAATAGTAGTATTCCATACTTAGATAAATAAGATGTAGAAAATAGAAAGTAAGAAAACAGCAAACACACTCTTAGCAATCTTAGCAAATACTTACTTTGCAATGGATTGAACATATGCTTTTCATGAGAGGTTAGCGGTGAAGGATAATTAGTTGCCATTTATCAATATAGGAATACCAACAATGTTATTGTATTCTTTAGCAGTAAACAAATTAGTTTTCCTTGAAATAAAATTTACTAATTTACTAATTTACTAATAATGACACTGCAAGCCTTTAGCTTCTACAGAAGAAAGATCACATTGTAAATCAGCTTTTTTTTTTAAACATTTAAAAAGTGTTGAGTTTTTGTCAAGGCTGGAGTATATAATTAGGTATTCTATAAATTAAATCACTTCAGAGATAAGTAAACGCCCAAACATGATGCTGTTGGAGTTTGATTTTGAATTTTAAGGTAGTTTAAAAAAAAAAAAAATTTATTGTATATTTTTTACTTAAAATTAAAATTAAAAAAAAAAATCATTGTTCAAAACAGTCAAAATTGATTATTTTTACCAATTATTTTGATAGGATAATTATTAGAGTTGCATTAATTTTACATTTATTTAAATTAATAAGTAACAGAATTAGTTTTTCAATACCATAATTTGTTTTATATACCAACATAAACTCATAATTTGTCTAAATTATTATAAATAAGCATAATTTAAAATTATTTTTAGTATGATCTTCCAACAATGATCACTTTGTCAAGTTCAGATGAAAACCTTGAACAATCTAATGATCAAACAGAAAAAATAGCTGATTCCTGTGATACTGATCATCAATCTGTTACAAAAGTGATTAAAGATGTAAGAAATTTACTTAATTTAATTTTGAACAGCAGTTAATTGTAAAACAGTTTGTTTTTAATAAATAAATTGTTTTCATTTTTTCAAATTCATTCTTTCATGAATTTGAATTGTTATTCCTGTTATAAGAAAGTACAGGTCTTTTCACCTTGCATCATGCATAAGCCTCCATATCATAATCCTTAGCCTCGTATCATAAGCCTCCATATCATTACTGTGAGTGGGAGCTTGACAGATAGTTTAGTGTATATTGGAAAGCAGGAAGTTTAAAAATGAGGTTGTGGAAAAAATTGTTCTGTAGGTGCAATAAAATTTTTTTCTGAAGCTCTTATCACTCCACATCATTTCTTTAGTGTCCATTTGTTATGTTGACAGAAATTTTTTTGAATATGATTTTCAATCATCATTGTATAAATGATACCTCTTGTAATGTAGTGTTGAATGTATCAAATATAGCAAATTCATATTTATTTATTGTTCATTTTGAGATATTTGTGTTTTAATTAAAATATAGGAAAAGATATTAAAAAAGACTTAATGAAAAAAGTTTTAATTAAAAAAAAATTGTATAAACTAAGAGATATTTTTTAAATTAGCTTGCATACTTTTGTAATTGATCATGCCCCTAACCTTTTCATACAATTACTTTATTGAATGCTTTTTTCAGATCCCTTCTCCCCCATAACCCCCCTTAGATTCTGAATGACACCCCAAAGCCCTCGATTTTAGCACCAGATCTTTATTTAACACAATAAAGTCTTTATAAAAATGTAAAAGAAGTTCACAGGAATATATATATGATTTATGAACCACTGAGCTATCGAAGTTATGTATGTAAGAGTAAAACAAACTATTTTGAATTTTCTCCCATAAGTTCTGCGTATGAAGAAAATGTGCGAATGTTAATTGTTTTTGCTCTTAATGAATTTTTTTAATAAATTGTTTGTCAATCATTGACTAAAAAATATTGAAGTAAATAAAGAACAAGTATACAAATGATCATTGTAGATAAATATATAGATGATTGGTTTGGTAAAGCCCTGTATTTTATGGGTCTGGACAGGATATATTATGAGGAAAAAGTATAGAAAAGATCGGTGTGGAATAAACTTACAAAGATCTATATTTTTATGGGTCCGGTCAGCTAATTAATTTTTATTAATGCATAATTGTGCCTTTGTTCTTTATTGTGCCCTTGTTCTTTATTGTGCCTAGTTATTTCTCAATTTTTTATAATGCTAAAATTTACCTTCATTTCTGCAAAAAATCATGCCATTAATTAGAGAAGGAGATGTCTACTAAATAAAAAAGTATATATATTCTTATATTAATTTTGTGTATGTACATACACACACAAACATACATAAATACATACAAACATACATACATACATAGATACATACGTACATACATACATACATACATACATACACATACATACATACATACATACATACATACATACATACATACATACATACATACATACATACATACATGCATACATGCATACATGCATACATGCATACATGCATACATGCATACATGCATACATGCATACATACATACATACATACATACATACATACATACATACATACACACATACTTATATATAAAATCTTATACTCTTGAGTCTTTAATACAAGGGGGGGGGGGGGATTTCAGTTGATCTATAAAAATAATATCTTTTTTTTAGTTTTCTATTACTATCAAATTTTCTATTACTGTTATTTTTAAGTTATACAATCTTATATATAAGTTATATGCACAAAAATAAACTATAATATGTTGTTAATATAATATTTTAAGTTTTAAATATAATATTATAAGTTCCAATCTTTTTATTTTGATCAAGAAAAAAGTGTTATAGTTTGTTTATATTTTTGTCATATTAGGTTCCTAGAAAGCGTGATCGCAAACAAGAAAAAGTAATGAATAGAACAAGAAAACATTTGGTTGTTTTTTTGTTTGTTTTTTTTGTTTGTTTTTTAATAAACATTTTATTAAATATGTAAAAAAAAGTCTTCATATTCTGTTTAAAACCAACTTAAATAATTCAGCTAAGATAATATGCAGATAATGTAAATGGTATGAGTCAAAACTCCTGTCAAAGACTTTTTCTGTCAACAAAAGACCTCTTAACCTGTCAAAGGCTTTGCAACTCCTTTTATGCAAACAATTTACTTTATTATATTTGTTACTATAGTCTAATTGAAGATTTAAAAATATTCAGTTTCTTTTAATATCCAATTTACACAAATATCAAATATTTGCAAAGCTTTGAACTTTTATACTGCTAATAGATTAGATAATAATATTATCTATATTAATCAAGATGTAAATTTATAAATAAATATGAATTTTTTAAAAAAGTTTTTATCATTTTTAGTTTTATTTATATTTTATATTTTTTGAAAAATTGCTTTTAAATCAAGATTATTTGGTATATGTATACATTTGATATTTATCTTTATAAATTAAAACTGACATTTGTTAATCTTATAATAGAAATAGTGTTGTTATTAACTAATATTATTAATTAATAAATAATACTTATTAAATATTATCAATAAATATGAATTAGTTAATAAATAATACTTATTAAGTATTATTAATAAATATGAGTTAATAAGGGGTTGTCAAGCCTTTAAGTGAGTGGCTTTGATTTTTAAATATTTTTTTTATATTTTATGATAATATATTTAATATTTTATATAAATTTTGTTTAGCATTATGACTCAAGCTTTTCAATATCTCCAGTTTCTGGAAAACAGTCTGTTGAGCATTACCAAACAGAAATGGCTGATTACTTAAATTCAGTATTTTTATTTTTATTTTTTCATTTAATTATAACTGTTAATCCACATTCTGGTAAAGTCAAAAGTTATAAATTTAAAAAAAAAGTTTTTATTCTTAAGAATTTTTTACTTATTAAACTTATTTTTTTTATATTTTTTTATTTGAATTGTAAAAATCGAGAAACTAAAAAAAACTGAGTTTTCCCCTGCTGTAAATTTTTGTTAATGTTCTAATTATTATTATTTTTTTTTTGAAGAGGATAGTGTTTTTCACCTTCAAAAAAAAATTATCAAACCATCAACGAAAGTTTACATTATTAGACATCCGCACTTTTAATGTTCACCGATTCATTTAGTCTTACTTATACTTATTTTAGTGTTAGGAATTTTTAGACTAATTTTTAGTCTCTCTTTAAATATTTTTAACATATATTGAAAGCATATTACAAAAAAAGTTTAATAAAAACCTTTAAAACAAGATTTCAAGTCACTATTTTCCTACCCTTTGAATTCTATATTTCCTAATAACTCCCAACCTAAAAGTTGTTTGCCTGCAATTTTGTTAGTTATGGATTTTCAGATAGCATTAGGTAATTCAAATAAGGTTTTTCCAGAAGTTTTTCCTACAGTTTTTTTCCCTATGTTTTTCAGCTGCTTTAACATTAATTATCAAAGAAGCATTTTTTTTTTAAGTTTTTTTTTTTTTTTTTTGTAATATGTTATTAATATTTGCTGCAGAAATTATTGACTGCAATAATGTTTCTATGAAAATATGTATAAATAGTATTTAAAAATTTAATTGTGATGGTTTAAATGGTTATTGTAATGAGTAACTTAATTGTAAAGCATTAATCCTGTTTTAATTGTTTTGCACAATAGGGCATAGCTTAGGAAAAATATTTGACACATTTAACAATCAGAGTATTCCAAATTTTAAGAATTAATTTACGTTAGATGATTTTTTTTTTCATTTTTGAGAATGTTAATACAGTTCATATCAAAATTTCTAACTATCCCTTCAAAAATATGTCATTCTGTGTTTCTATGAAGTTACAAGCAAAAAATTTAAAAGTTTTGTTGTAATATATGAAATCTATTATGAAGTCTAAGCAATTTTTGTATTATTACCAACTATACTTCAATGATCTTTATCAATTTTGATAGGAAGATGATCTTTATCATTTTTTTTTATTGATTTCACTGTACTTAAAAATCGTTTCTCTTACAAAATTGTTTTATTTACTTTTTGATTTTCTTTCTTTGTGTTACATAAGCTAAACACTTTTCTCTATCTAGATTTTGAAAACATAAAATAAACGCGCCATGCTTGTTTAATGCCGTTTGCCATGCTTAATGTACCTTTTTTGTGTGAAAAAATTTAAAATCTTTAACGGAGAACAGGTTTTATTGATTAAAAACTCTATTTGTAGTTTGTTTTAAAAAGTCTAATTTTAAGGATAAAAAAAAGTTAATCAGAAAAAAAAATTTATTATCTTTATGCCTATTAAAGATCAAAATAAGTTGGTTAAAAGTTACTGCCAACATGAGTTTAAGCCTAATTTTTACTCAAAATCAAAAATTTTAAAAATCCAAACTAATTTGTCTTAGATTCAGCTATATAAAAGCTACCAATTAAAAGCTTCCAATTAAAAGCTACCAATTGAAAGTTTAATAATAGCCATTAAAAGTAATAAAAAACTAGAACTTAAATTTTTTGATTAAAAATTATAAAATATATTTGAAAGAATTATGGAACAAGAAGTGTACTTTTGAGAATGTGGTATACTTTGTATAATGATATGCAGGAAAAAGAAAATTATTTAAACAAATTGTTCTGCTTTTTAATTTATTAAAGTAATAAAAATGTTTGTAATGTTTTTTCTGTCTGTGTATTTTTATTTGTGTATGTGTTATTTTTGTGTTGCAACACTATTTTTATCAATAACATTTTTCTATCATTTAGCCTGGGCAGGTCTGTAAATTATCAAAATTGGATACTGTTTATGGTAATATTAATTTCAATGATTTTGATAAAAACAAATTACCTCCTAAAGATGATTTGCTTCTTAGTTGGCATGCCACACAAAAAACTTTAGATGAAAAAGGTGTTAAATATGTTGCTGGAAAGTGGACTGAATTCGAATTGTCTATTTTGAATGCTAACATTAAAAAATTTGTTGATGAGAATGGAATAACTGACTTTAAAAAATTTTATAATGACCATAATGCAGTTAAACCTCCTAATATGTATGTTGAGTTAGGTCAAAATATTTATAGAACTATAAGAAAAATTAAGTTTAAAGTTGAGTTACTTTATGATAAAAGCTACATTGATGCAAGCAAAAGTAACTCATATAGTAAGGAAGAAATAAAAAATTTATTTGAACTTTATAAAGTTTATGGTCCCCGTTGGAAACTTATTGGAAAAGAGATGGGTAGGAAGCCTTCAAGTGTTAAATCAAGATATGCTAATTCCAAGATGTTTTACAATTTCGAAGATAATATGAAAATTGGTCCGTCAAATTCAGACTTTTTTACTAAAGAAGAAGATAGAAAGTTGACAGAATTAGTTAATCAAATTTCAAAAGACTACTCTGGCAATATTCATTGGTCTCATGTGTCGAAGTTAATGGGTACAAGAACAGCTGATGCATGTCGTCAAAGGTGGCTTTTATTTCACCAAAATAGAGATCAAATTAGTAAACCTAACATTTTGTTACGTAAAACTATGCGATCTGTTGTGGATTCATTGGTCAAAAGTAATATCACTGACCAGTGCAGCATTGACTGGACTGCTATACTTAAAGAAATTAACTCGGAAATTTCAGTCACTTTAATAAAAAAGTCATTTTCAAGATATATGAATGCTGAGAAATTAAAAAACAAAACATTTCAACAGCGTTTATTGTTTCTGAAAAATAAATTTGACACAAAATCAATATTGAAATTTTAACTAACAGTTTTTATGTAAAATAATTTAAAGAATTCATGAAAAAGTAAAGTTTTTTTGTTTAAATGAAAGTTTTAGTATAAAACGATTTTTTGAAATTTTCGAATTATTTTTTTTTTGGTATCAATATATATATATATATATATATATATATATATATATATATATATATATATATATATATATATATATATATATATCGTGACTTTAGAATAATAGGGTTTTATCTCCATTTTTTAACGTTAAGAGAATTTAACTTTCGATTTTTAATTATTTAAATGTTTTACAGTTATTTTTGTTTATAATGATAATATATATATTTTTTATGTTATTTATGTTTTGTAATTAATCTTACATTATTAATTTCATAGTTACTCTAAATTGCTTGACTACAAATTAATTTTTAGTTCCAACTTTATTTAATAAGGTTGAAATTTACAATGAAAAAACAAAAACTAACAGTTTTTAAAGTTTTATAAATGATAATAAAAAGATTAATATATTAAAATTATATAATTTTTTTACCATAAAAATTTGGAGATAGAACCTTATTATTCTCATCTACTGATATGCTATTTCGTCTTATACCAATTTATATTACTTAATAAATAATGTGAAATCTAAGCAATAAATTTAACAAATTTGATATTTTAAGCTTTTAATTTTACCTATTTAACAAATTTTTACTTTTGTTTTTGAAAATTTAAGAGAGTACTAAGGCAATTTTTAAAAATGATATATATATATATATATATATATATATATATATATATATATATATATATATATATATATATATATATATATATATATGCGGTAGTGGTGTAGTGGTAAAGCACTCGCCTCATAAGCAAGAGGTTCCGAGTTCGATCCCCACCACGTCCCTAGTAGTACCGCGCTCAACTTATTCATCCGCGCAGCGGCCTTGTTCGTCAAGGTTCGTGTTTCGGAGTTATAGAGTTGAGAGAGGGTTATAACCACTATTAAGTAGCCTCCACATCTGTAGTGGCCTTCTTGGCCTTGAGGAGTATATATATATATGTATATATATATATACATATATATATACATATATGTATATATATGTATATATATATACATATATATATATATATATATATATATATATATATATATATATATATATATATATATATATATACATATATATATATATATATATATATATATATATATATATATATATATATATATATATATATATATATATATATATATATATGTATATATATATATATATATATATATATATATTTATATATATATATATGTATATATATATATATATATATATTTATATATATATATATATGTATATATATATATATATATATATGTATATATATATATATATATGTATATATATATATATATATATATATATATATATATATATATATATATATATATATATATATATATATATATATATATATATATATATATATATACATATATATATATATAAATAGTTCAATATTTTAGTAAAAAAACATATTTATCTTAAATCAAGTTTATTAGAATTCTAAATTTAACTTTTGATTTTAAGTTATTGCCAGTTACAACCAAAATCAGAACTGGAGGTGTAACTACAATCTAATCTTTCTACCTTTTGAGGGTGGAGACAAAGCTCCCTATTATCCCTATTTTATTTTTGAGGGTGAAGTCAAAGCTCCTTATTATCCCAAATTTATATACGTATCCACATGTGTATAGAAATATATTTTTACTAGCAGTATTTCTAATAAATTATATTAAGTATGAAGGTATAAAAGTGAGAGTATGACTTGCTACTCTGTATCTACTTGTTTACTGGTATCTGATAGAAGTTTTGCATCATGCGTTCATTGTCTTCAAGAATACTCAATAACTGCTATTTTAACAATAGATAGCAATGAGCTAAATGACTTGTTATGTGATAAGCACACACACACAAAAAAAAATTGGAAGATTCCTTACACAAAGTTTGTCCACATGCTTGATGAGCCTTCATTTAATATTCTATGTTGTCTTGAAGAATGCGTTGAGTTTATTGAAAAGTTTATTAAAAATAAAGAGAATGTTTTAGTTCATTGGTAAATGTTTTTATCTAAATGATGTTAATTTTAACAATCATTTAATAATGATGTGTCCTGTGATAATACTAACATTTAACTATATTTACATAACAATATTTATTAAATAAAATATATTGTATAATAATATTATATTTAATTTGTATGTATTAGTTATATTATTAGTATTGCTGTTAGTGTTACCAATTGTATTTGTAATTTGTAATAGTTGAATGATTTATATCTTTGTTGTGTTTTTTCATTTGCTTATTTTTATGTTTATTTTGTTTAGCTTGTTTTATGTTTATTTCATTTAGCTTGGCTGGTCAATCAAGAAGTATTTCTATTGTCACAGCCTATCTAATGAAAAATGAACACCTTAGCTTAGAAGATGCTTTGCAATTTGTTCAGCGCATTAAAGTTGATGCTTTGTAATTTTACTTCTTGTATTTATAAATGTTCATTGTTTGTTTGGTACCATGAGGTTATTTATTTACCATTTATCACCTCTTATTATGAGGTTTAAAATTATTTTCTACCTAAATACCACTTAGTTACTTTTGGTTTAAATTTAAATTGTAGAAGCTTGATGTGACTAATCAGGCATGTAAAAATTGGATAGTAATTGAAATGTTTTGTCCTGATAGTCTATTAATCAAAAATGTTTTTTTCTGAAAGTCTACTCATCAAAAATGTGAAACCTAAATGAGAACTTGAAAACAAAATTTAAATAGATTTGGATCTTCAAGGTTTTAATTTAGTAAGTTACTCTTAAATCTATAGGGTTTTAGTTTAGTAAGTTATTATTAATTAAGGTTTATTTTAGTAAATTACTATGATTTTTAGGGTTTTAGTTTATTAAGTTACTATGATTAATTAATTGATTCATTTCATACACCATTTTTATTAAACACTGTTAAATGAAAATGTTTAAATTCTGTTTGTATAGTTACTATGATCTTTGAGGTTTTAATTTAGTAAGTTAATATGATCTTTAAGGTTTTAGTTTAGTAAGTTACTATGATTAGTTAATTGATCCATTTCATACACCATTTTTATTAAACACTGCTAAATGAAAATGTCTAAATTCTGTTTGTAAATGACTCATATGGCACTAATTTAAACGTCTTTTGATGCCAAAAGACATATATATTATTGAGCAACCATGCAGAAGCGCAACCATTTTTTATCATAAAATTGTCTGAAAGTATCTTATTCAAACCTGTGTCACTGTTCTCTTAATTTCTGGTTACAAAGAGTCTTTGTAAAAAAATATAATATAAATGCTCTAGTTACTGAAAGTTATAATAAAAGGTTATCAATAACACCAAACACAAAGCACAGAATATAAATTTTTCTACTTTGTGAAGTAAAGGTTAAAGACAAAAACTCTGTTAAATATCAGTACCACTTAGTTTGACCATTGTTGCTTACAATGCAATATTATGCTTCTAACAATATTATAAAATGGTTTACTAAAGAATATTTATCTATCTTGATATCTATAGCAGCATAAACTATATATCTGGTATATTTCTTAATCTTTCTTGTGTTTTTTTCTTCAGTTTATTTTTTATTTTTGTGACACATTTATAATATGTATTTATTTTAGCTTTTTAATGTTCACTCACAACAGGCCTTTCTTTCATTTATTGGCACAATGTTAAAGAAAGTTCTTTTCGATGCTCTTCAATGTCTTTGCTTTGTAACTCCCTAAATCTTACATTATTGGCTACACTCCCTTGGTACAAAATTCTATTTGCCATAATTTTTATTTTGAGCAAAGTTATTTAACCAGACTGATACAGATTTTCCATATACACATAAGTTGGTTCAAATATTTATCGTGATAACTTGATCACTGCATCACTAGTTTGTACCACTATTATCTTTTTAAGTTGATGTTGTAGTTACCAATATAAATAATATAAATACTTTTCATATTTAGCTTAACGCCAATGGTTTTATGTTTAATTTATTTTTAGACCAAACAATAGTTTTTTATTTCAACTTAAACTGTATGAAATTATGAACTACAAACTCATTCAAACACATCCAATCTACAGAAGTTTTGTTACAATTCTTCAACAAAATAAATTATTGGGTTGGTTTATTTAAGTTTAAATAAGAATTTAAATATATATATATATATATATATAAATATATATAAATATATATATATATAAATATATATATATATATATATATATATATATATATATATATATATATATATATATATATATATATTTATATGTATATATAAATTAGAAAAACACTTATCTAATCTTAGCCATCTTCAACAGCATGTTTCACCATCATTAGGTTCATCATGAAGCTTCCTGATGAACCTAAAAAGTTGATAGTGAAACATGTTAAAGACAACTGAAAATTAGATAAGTGTTTTTACTCATTTATTATTGCTCTATTTTTTAAGAACATTAAACACTCTATTTGTAGAATACACTAACAAAATTTATATATGTATATATATATATATATATATATATATATATATATATATATATATATATATATATATATTATTGATGACCGATTAATCGGTATTGACATCGGTTTAATCGGCCACTTTTTTTACAATTGGTATCAGCATCGGCATTTTCCGATTTTCCAACCGATGGCATTTTAATATTTTCATCCTGGGTTATTCCATATCAAATCACCTAAAGGCTCCCAGGGTACCGCCTCAGATTTGATTTTGACCACACACAGATCTTATAACAAAAATACAATCCAGAAAATTTCAGCTTAATTGACCAATTTGTTCAAAAGTTATGATTGAATTAAAAATCACCAAAATTCGAAAAATTTGTGTATCAGGAGCTTACAGCAGTTTTTTTCGATTTTTGACAAACCATAACTTTTTAAATAAAGATGGTGATCACCTGAAATTTTGTAGGGTAATAGTTTTTCACCCAAATAATTCATTATTGCAGTTGTTTTTGATTGATTTTTTACAGTTTTTGAGTTATTGTACCTTAAAGTTGCTAAATATTGCAACATAAATATTTTTTCGAACTTTAACATGTTACAGTTTAATACTTACTTACAGAAAGTGGATTTTTTTGTTACCTTTGTGTACTTAGGGTCACCACTTGTTAGAATAATCAAAATTATGCATTAAAAATTAATTTGCACATGCAGCAGCCTATTGAAAAATCCCTTTTTTTAAAAATCATGATAAATTACATTGACTTTGCTGGCATAGAAAGTAGCATAAACAGTTGAAATAAATTATGAAACTTTTTAATGTTAAGGTTCTTTATATAGACAATCACCAAAAAAAAAATTAAAGACCTATACTCTATCTTATGACATGGTTGTAGCCTTTTGAGAGTGATGATATTTATAAAAGGAGAATGTTATTCGACTATAAGCTAGCTCATATTCTAATAATTAGTCATAGGGATGACAGTAGTATATTTTCTATTTATCTGTGTATGAATATATTCAGTTTTCTTTTTAATGACATAATGTCTTAATTTTTACTACTAATAATGACATAATCAATGTCATAATCAGTGTCTGTATCAGTATTTGTTAGTTTCTTTGAGATTTAATATGTTTATGTCTTTTTTAAACTTTTTAGATTAGTAATAAAAATAAAAAAATAGTAAAAAATGACAGAGAAATGTTGTTTGGAGAAAGTTTTGAATGAAGATTGCGACAAAACGTATTATTGTAGAATGATTGGAAAAATAAAACTAAAAGATATTATGAACACAGATGTTGAAGTTTTAATTCAAAGAATTGGACACACTTTTGAACTGATTGAGGAGATATGTTTTCACCATGAAAATACCTATATTTCTAGATATGAAGCGCTTTAAAAATGCTGCTGTGATCCGTTTAAAGTCCACAAGAAAAAAATTATTAAGGGATTGTGTTAAGTCAATATTTTAACAGCAAGTCAACTTAAGATCAAACGTGGTCAAAAATTTTGCACTAACTGTTTGAATGAATTCAAACTTGAACAAATTACAGGAAAATTTAGTCAAGAAGATGAAGACAAAGACGTTGATAATGAGGGGTTTAGTTCTTCAGACCTAAATAAGACAGTTTTAAATGAGTGCTTCTCTACTGGAGATATCTCCTCTAAAAAAATGTAAGTAAACATGACAAATTAGAATATAGAAAGCAAAAAGTTAAAAAACTGGAAACAAGTATGACAAACCTAGTAGCATCAGCATTGAATATAGACCCAAAAGAAATAATATCTGAGAAAAAACAAATGTGCATTAACTGTAATGATTTAGACAAACTTTTAGATGCAATAAAGGAAAAAGGAAAAATCAGTTCAGTTACTAACATTAACTCCTAATAGTTGGTCAATTAAAAAAATTTGCAATGCATTTTCAGTTTCAGGCCATCTTGTTAAGAAAGCCAGAAAGCTGAAAAATGAAAAGGGAATACTTACTTAACCTGAGGCTAAAAAAGGACATTTTTTGGAGGATATTGTTAAGCAGAGATTCATTGAAATATAAGGATCTGACGAATACACTAGACAATGTCTAGTGTATTTGTCAGATAAAGACTTTGTTTCTGTGCGTATAAATAATGTTAAAGTTCATAAACAAAAACGCTTAATATTAGTTCATTTAAAAGAACTTCATCTGGAGTTTAAGAAGTTATACCCTGAACACAAAGTTGGATTCAGCAAGTTCTGTGAACTAAGGCCAAAGTGGTGCCTTACTGTTGATACTAGTGGAAGCCACTCACTTTGTGCATGTTCTTACCATCAAAATGCTAAGTTGATGTGCTCTGCTCTTCCTAACAGCCATTTAATATATTACAAAGATTTAATGAAAGTATGTGTTTGTAATATAGATATTGGAAACTGCATGTTTCATCTATGACCCAACTGCCCTGGTAAAATAAATTTGAAAACTTACTTGAAAAATGTGTTTGAAAAGAATGATTTTGATGATCAGATCACATATAAACAATGGGTGTCAACTGACCAAACTGCACTTATTACTGTCCAAACAAGCATTAGTGAATTTATTGAAACTTTAAGTGAAACTTTGTATGACCTTTGTCACCACCACTTTATCAAAGAAGCACAGTCTTCCTACTTATCAGTGGCAAAACAAACATTAGACCAATATACCTGCATTATTCTGATGGATTTTGCAGAAAACTATAGTTTTCTTGTTCAAGATGCTATACAAGGGTTTTACTGGCAAGCCGATCAAAGCTACCTTACACCCACTTGCTGTTTATTACAAAGATGTAAAAGGTCACCTTATATGTGAATGCTATTGTTTAATTTCTGACCATCTTTGTCATGACCAATCAGCAGTCCATTGTTTTCTCACAAAGTTGCTCCTTATGGTCAAAACCAAACTACCCACAGTGAACAAAGTTAAATACTTTCTAATATCTTTTAAAATAATGGTTTGACTCCAATTTGAGTCCAAGTATTTGTTTACCAGTACTGATTCCACGAAAAAGATTACACCATTTAAAGTTGTATGGTTTTATATTTTCAAAATTTTAATAGTTATTTCATTCATCGGTGTATATATATATATATATATATATATATATATATATATATATATATATATATATATATATATATATATATATATATATATATGTATATATATGTGTATATATATATATGTATATATATATAAAACCCTTAAAATTAAGAAAAATGAGGTTGGCAATAATTTGCTTACCTCAATCTTTTTGAGGTCAGCATCAGGTCGGCAAAAAAATTTGATAAAAGGGTCTTACCATAAACTATAGAAACAAGGTCGGCAGTTTTTTGCTGACCTCAAATTCTTATAGGTCAGCATTGCTGAATGGCGACACTAATTCCGAGGGCTGTATATATACATATATATATTTACACACACATATACATATATATATATATATATATATATATATATATATATATATATATATATATATATATATATATATATATATATATACAACTGATTTTCTTTTTTTTTTTCAATCACAATTTTAAAATTTTTCAGCAAAACATGTTAAACAAGGAGTTATTTCTCACTGAAAACATATGAGAGTATTTTCTCATTGATACATATGTATCAATTGTGTAATATTACTATTAGTTTGTTCATATATTTACCCATAAGATATTTTTTTTTGTAATTTTTAAAGGAAAAAGTCATGCATGGAGTCCATTAGAATACAATACAATGAATGGTTTGCAAGGTATTGCAGAGCAAACCTCTCTCATAGTTTATAGGTGTAAAAAGTGCAGGTTAGATTTTCTATTTAATTATTTTCTAAAGTTTTTTATTTAAATTTGTATTTTTTGTTTCGTTTAAATTTTGTTGTGACACTAGTTCAACCATGATCTTTTTTTTTCGGAAGAGAGAAAATATAACTTTTTTTTTTAGCAATAAAAGAAGAAAAAAAGTCAGAGTAAAACTACCACAAACCTTGATAAAAGGACAACTTTTTTTAAATTCAGAATTTCTAATATTTTTATTTTCTTTGATATAATAGTTAGAGTAATTCTGCAGTGTAAAAATAAAATTTAAAAAGTTTCAATTAAAAATACGATTCAATAAGAAAATAAGAAACAGCTTGAGATTAAAACAAACAAAAAAATTGCAAAAGAATTCTTTTATATATCTTTTGGAAAACAAACTCACAGAGCCACAAACTTCAGGTTGATTTTTCACAAGTTTTTCATAAGACTTGCACCTTTAGCTTTTCATTTTCAAAAATCTTTGAGTGCTTTTTACACTTTCTGTACTTTTTGTGGCTTTCTTGGCCAGAATTTCTTCGTTTGCTGCAACTTCGACATGTGTTAATTTGATAGTTTTGTATCTTTTTTAGATAACTTGTTCGAAATTCTTCTTCTGTAAAAGCTTGACCAGCCAGTTTTCTGATATTTCTGGACTATTTTGCAGAATGTTTGTAAGCATTTTGGAATTCATACTGCTTTAAGAGAGGTCTTTCAAGACTGATTTTCTCATTAGTCGCTAATTCTTAATGAGAAGTTAGTGTTGCAGTTGCCAATTAAAGTTTGAGTTGCAGGTGGAATTAAGGTTGGTGTTTGTTAAGCAGTTTGAGAAAAAGAACTTGGGCTATGTGGTCATTTTTTTATTGCTTGTGATGTTATCAAGTTGTTATCAAATGTTTGACAAATTTGCAATTTTGATTTGTCAATGTTTTCTTGATTTAATGGTATGCCCACTTCTTTATAATAATTTGACAATTATTTGAGTATAAGTGTAAGCTTTGTTACAACTGTGCAAGGAGACTTGGTTAAATCTTTTAGGACAAATTGCTAAAAGCACTTTCACCATAAATTTTTGCCTAAAATATTGCACCAAACATCTTTGACATGGCAAAGTACACCAACATCAAGAGGCTGCAGAATGTAGGATGAATGGTCAGGAATGCACATTAAAGTTAAATTGTTTTCTTTACATTTCAAAGCAATACTTAATGACACATGTGACATCCAAAAATAAAATATGACCCTCAATTTTTTTAATATGAGGAATAAACATTTTATCTATAAAAGTTGATTGCTTTCCATCCAACATTTATGGTGATGGATGCTTAGCCCTTCTTCTGGTAGTTACTTTTGCCTTTTCTCACTATTTTCACACAATTCCACAAATGCTTTACAAAAATCTCTAAGTCTTGTATGCTTTACCAAAGTTTCTCAAAAACTAAAGCTTTACTAAAATATTCTCTAAATGTTTTTCAAAACAACAAAATATCAATTTTTTCCATTGTCTTAAAGACATCTTTTTTGCTCAATTCTGAATACCATTGACTTAATTAACTTACCATTTACCATTAAAGTACCATTTGCAACCAGGAGTTCCGTTTTTGAACAAACACTCTTCATTATTTTCATTATTTGAACTTGAACTGATTGTCTACTAAAGCCCCAATTGTCAAACTTTTGAAGACGGTTAACCAAGGTTTACTCAATAGAAACAATTTTTTTGTATTGTTCACTTCCAACTACTGAAATCTTGTTTGTTTTTCCGTTGGATATTTTTGATTTTAGAGTTGCATGTTAATATTGTTGATTTTAGAATATATGTTGAGGTAGAGTTGAGCTGTAGCTCTTATGCTCACCTCGTCATTTTCAATCTTTTCAATGCACATTTCGTTGTCTTCTTAGTGTAAGACCTCTTGTTTGTTTATTTTTTAACATTATAAGCTCAGTAAATTCAATTTAGTTACAGATTGATAGAGATTTCTAAAAATAAAAAAATGATGCACTTTTGTAGTTACTTTGTACTCTTGTAGTTATTTTGTGTACTTTAAAAGTACAAAATAAATTAACACGAAAGTGTGAAAAAATAAAATAACTTCGGGTTTGTTTGAATATATTAAAGCAATCATTTTAATAAATTTGTTTCGATATTTTATAATTTTTAACACGCTAAAAAATTATTAAATTCCTAAATTTTTTAAATTTCTTTATTTTTAGTGAAGAACATTTTTAGTTTTTATGATAAATGCTTTTGTCGCTATAACTGTTTTTCACTATCCTGTTAGTAGGGGTTGTATTCTATATGTTTTTGTAGTAATTTTGTACTACTGTCTTTTTTGTAGTAGTTTTGCTCTATATAGCAAAATTATTTTTATATCTTTCTCATTTTGCAGAGAATTTGTATTTGATTTTGGTTTTATATTATTTAATTTAAAAATGAAATAAATGTGACCATGATGATTTTTTTTTGACCCAAAGACTCCCTAATGATAAATAAGTGTTATAAATTATGTTAAAATTCAAAAAATAATAAAAAATGAATGAAGAGCAAACTTTGATCCCTTAAAGTTTGTGATCAATTTTTTTCTTTACATTTTTTTGTTTGTTTTATTTTTTGCTGGGATAGAGCAAAAGTAAGTAAATGGTATATTCTCTGCATCAATAAAACAAATCATGTTTTTTTTTTTTTACCTCTTTAATTCCAAATGATTTTCATAATTTAATTTGGTTAGGTGTAAGCTTATGCATTCAAATGATACTCTTCCAATTCATCATACAGATTGTACATCGTTATATTTAATTGACCCTCCTGACTGGTTAAAATCTGAAATTGGTTCAAATGTGAAAGGAAAGGTAAGTTATAAATATGTATGTATATGTGTGTATATATATATATATATATATATTTATATATATATACACACACATATAAATGTATATATATACACTATTAAAAAATTCGCCGTAAATTCAAGGGAGAATGTCCAGTAGCAAAGTGACAGCACTTTCTCCATAAAAATTAACATTTTCTGTAGCTTCTAATTTCCATAAAAATCAACGGAAAAAGTCTGTTTAAAAAAAAACAGAACTTTCTCCCTAAAACTCATGGTTTCCGTATTTTATATGCAGTAGTGGTGTAGTGGTAGAGTGCTCCCTTAAGCAAGAGGTTCCGAGTTCGATCCCCGCCATGTCCCTGGTACTACCACGCTTAACTTGTTCCTCCGGGCAGCAGCCATGTTCGTCAAGGTTCGTGTTTCGGAGCTATAGAGTTAAGAGAGGGTTATAACCACAATTAAGTAGCCTCCTTGTCTGTAGTGGTCTTCTCGGCCTTGGGGAGGTGAATTAACAAAAAAAAAATTTTATTTTTTCCTCACAAATTTTACAGAAAAAGTCAGGCAGTAAAGAGACAGCATTTTCTCTGTAAAATTTGCGGTTTCTGTATTTCATTTTTTCCGTTCAAATTACCGGAACAACTCTGTCAATTCAACAAATAGTTACTTACTGTTACTTAACTCATCTTTTCTATATATAACTCATTACGGTTACTTAACTCATCTTACATAGTTTACGCGGTAATCAAAAATAAATGAATAGAATTTATATGTTGTTATAAAAATGTAATTTGACTATTAAGATGGTATTCGTGAAATGATTAAAAATTATAAAATAATTCACATCAAACACAACATTAAAAAACTCAGTAGTTTTAGGTATTTAAGCCACACACAAAACATTTAAAGAAAATCTATTTTAATCATATAGACCATATGCAAAATGCGCTAAGTCACAAAAAAAAATTTTATGAGTTAGTTCCATTTCCATTATCTATAGATTGAAATCTATTTTGGATTTAAATATTAGACCATTTAAAATTTTTTTTTACCTACAAATAAAAAAAATGTTTATCAATTTCTGTTGATGCAAAACTATGAGTAGCTCAGCTTTTATGTGTTTTCTTATATTGAATTTACTTGGAATTAGTGCAATTTCCAGATGAACTCCTCCTATGAAATAATTATTATAGTTATGATAAATTATATTATATTATAGTAGTTATTATAATTATTACATTATATAGTATTTATGATAACAAATAATATTTTATTATGACAAATTATGCTATATTATAATATTTATTATATATATTATATTGTAATAGTTATAATAAATAAAAACAAAACATCTTTTGATATATTGATGCTCTGTCCATTCAAACAGCGCTAGTTTGTTTACAAAACTCAAAATTTTTGGGTCAGGTTCAATATATTGTTTTTTACCAGTTTTTTCTTTTCGATTTTATTTCATTTTTCAGGATTCTTTTTTGCAGTACATCTACATAATAATCAGATCAGTAAATCATTATTTACAGTAAAAAAAAGAAAAGAAAGTAATGTTGAAAATATCAAAAAATTATATGTAGAGCGAGCATGTAGAGGGTACAGTTGCAGATAATCAGGATGCAGTGATTTAGAAGAAAGTGTAGAGTAGAAGTAGATAGAGTTAGAATTGCAGATAATGAAAAAGCTAAAAGTTACAATCAAAATTAATCAATATAATATAAATTAATAAAATAAATAAAAATAAATAATTTAATTATAATTTAACAATTATCATCAAAATTTCTATCCTACAGATAACTTTGTCAAAAACAAACATCAAAATTTCTATTTTACAGATAACTTTATCAAACAATTTTAAATAGTTTAAATATAGATTAGATAACGAGAATTATATTTAAGAGTCTTTGAAAAGATTGCACTACAAAAAAGTAAATATCAAAGTACATCTAACATACTATTTTAATATATACCTTCTTTCATTTATCCACCATGTGGTTTATGCTCCTCTGGCTAATTGCCATATAGAGGCCACATACATAAGGCCCACGAAGACAAGTTCAGCTCACTAAAGAGCATCATAACCCCTTTCGCAGACCAAGAGTAAGTGATTATCAGAAGAATATTCGAGAGAAAGTTAGAAGTTAAATTAAAAAGTTGGCATAAAGACAGCTGACAGAATTGCACTAAGTGTTGTGCAACTTATTGAATGTGCAACTTATGTTCAATATCAAGTTCATTTGATAGAAACCCTTGTTACATATAAAGTTTTACATAAGTTTTATTATACATATATAAATATATATATATATATATATATATATATATATATATATATATATATATATATATATATATATAATTAAATATAAAGTTTTACTTCAGTTTTATTATATATATATTTATATATATATATATATATATATATATATATATATATATATATATATATATATATATATTTGATTGTGAGGGAAGTGATGAAGAATCGTAGGATATCAGTGGGTCAGATAAAGCAAAATTTAAACCTTAAACACTTATTTAACAATACAACTGTTGCAAGAATAAAGAAAGGTGAAGAGTTTACTAAAGGGTGGCAAACAAAAAAGCCTTTTTTAAACAAGAAAAATCGTGTTAAGAGATTAAAATGGTGCAGAGATCATTTAGGCTGGACTTCAGATCAATGGAAACGTGTCATATGGACAGTTGAGTCACTTTTTGTGCTACAATATGGTAATTGAGAAAAAATCTGAAAAAAAAAAGGTGAACTATATAATTCAGAGTGCACACGTGCCACAGTAAAACATGACAAAAAAATCATGGTTTTGGGTGCATTTGCTGCTCATGGAGTAGGAAACCTGTACAGAGTTGAAGGAATTATGGAGCAACATAAGTACCATTATATTTTAGTTCACCAATCAACACCTAGTATAATGCATCTATTTCCAGATGGAAACTATATATTTCAGCAAGACAATGACCCAAAGCACACAGCAAAAAAAAAGATATATACAAAAGGCTGGTATACCTACCTTTGAGTTGCCGGCACAATTACCTGATCTTAGTTTAATTGAGAAGCTGTCGTAATTCTAAATGTTATATTGACTTTTTTTTATTTTTAATGACAAATATTGTGAAATAGAAGTTATTATTTGACATATTTTAAATAAAGTTAAAAAATATTTGAGAAAAAATTAATTTTTTTTGCCTTTTTTTTAAAAAATTATGTTGTCCCATTATATATATATATATATATATATATATATATATATATATATATATATATATATATATATATATATATATATATATATACAGTATCGGACAAAACAAGTGCAACCAAATAATACTAATTTAGTTTCTTTATATAAAAGTGCTGCATTTTTTCAATTTAGAGAAATAACTATGTAACTGTTTAGAGACAAAGTTCTTCAAGTTTTATTCATCACAAAGTTCATTATTTGTACACGAAAATTAATAAATTAATCAAAAGTATTAAAAAAAGTTGATTTTTTTCTGGACAAAACAAGTGCAACTCGACAAAATGTTGACCAAGCTGTATATCGCTATCAATATTTCGTGGCGAATCCTTTGTTGTCGATCACAGCCTTGCATCTTCGAGGCATAGATTCAATCAGGTGATCAATGAAACTTTGTGGAATTGCTGCCCAGGCCTTTTGGATTGGTTCAAACAGTTGATCCTTATTACGAACACCTTCACGATTAATTCTGCGGTTGACGATCTCCCACAGGTTCTTGCTAGGGTTGAGATCTGGAGATTGAGGCGGCCAATCCATTACCGATAAGTGGTTGTCTTGAAACCACTGCTTGACTACTTTTGCAGTGTGTTTAGGATCATTGTCTTGCTGAAAAACCCATTTTATTGGCATATTCCATTCAGCATGAGGTAACATAACATCTTTCAGGATATTTTACATGAAACGGTCCATTATTCCATCGTTTCGATGTATTGGACCTAGACCGTTAGCAGAAAAACACCCCCAGACCATTACATTGCCTCCACCATGCTTCACGGTCTTATGGTAGTAACGTAAATTGAGGTGTTTTCCAGCCGGTCAACGTACACAGCAAATGCCATCGCTCCCAATGATGTTGAACTTCGATTCATCACTGAACAAGACAGTTCTCCATTTCTGCACATTCCAGTCAATATGAGATGTAGCAAACAGGAGTCTTTTCTTCTGGTTTTTTAGTGAAATCAGCGGTTTCTTTGCAGGGCGTCGAGAAAACAATCCAGCTTCAACAGCACGTCATCTGATTGTTCGGTCTGATACAGGCAGCTCTAATTGCTTTTGTATCTCGACTGATGATATCCAGGGATCTTTCTTGACGGATCTGACGATCATAGAATCCTTTCTAGAAGTGGTGGAACGTGGTCTTCCACCTTTTTTATCTGCTTCCAACTTCCCCGTAGAACGATATTTGGAACATAGTCTTGATATGGTCCATTTTCTCACGCGATATTTATCACAAATACTTTTTTGTGACATTCCACTTACGTAATCGCCAATAATTTTCTTTCTTAGTTCCAATCCAAGACTGTCGGGAGCCATTTTTGCACTTGAAGTCATAAAATTAATAAAAATAAATAATCACGCTTCGCAAGGCTTACCGTGTTACATTTACCTTGTGATAATACAATAATGCTCTGTGGAACACAACGTCTTGGTTGGATGTGGACTGTATTGATGTAATGAAACACTTGTTGTATTTCGCTTCTTGTATTGATGTTCTTCGATAAAACACTTTGATAAAACTCACTTCGATAAACTGTCTTGATAATACTGACTGATTGACTTCCATATACTGACTGAATTACATGTCGATTTACATGTCGCTTATATAGTAAAATGAACCTGTGTGAACCTGTTGTGGAAAATTCTAGATGCTTCTTTTCGATGCTTCTGGAAGCTTCTGGATGTGTCTGGATTCTTCTGAATGTTTCTGGATATTTCTGGATGCTTCCAGTTTTTAAGACATGTAAAATTAGGAACACTTTTTAGCATTGTTCGATGTTGGTTGCAAATGTTTTGTCCAATACTGTATATATATATATATATATATATATATATATATATATATATATATATATATATATATATATATATATATATATATATATGTAAATTATGTTAGTATATTTTACAAATAGAGTGCTCAATGTTCTTAAAGAACAGAGCAATAATTAATTAGTAAAAAACACTTATCTAACTTTTATCTTCGACTTGAAGTTTCACCATTGCTGGATCATCAGGAAGAGTGCTGGATCATCAGGAAGACTCTTCCTGATGATCCAGCAATAGTGAAACTTCAAGTCGAAGATAAAAGTTAGATAAGTGTTTTTTACTAATTATATATATATATATATATATATATATATATATATATATATATATATATATATATATATATATATATATATATATATATATATATGTATAACAAAAAACAAATAAATACACTTTCAATCACAAATTCAAAATAATGTCTAAAGAAAACTTTACTTATTAATAAATTATGTTTTATTTATTTACAATGTTTTAAGTTCCTTTTCTTAAGAATTGAATTTTTAAAAGTTTTTATTGTTTATATTGTTTTTTTATATATATACCATAAAAATGTAACACTAAACAATATGAACTTTAAAAAATTCAGTACATAAGAAAAGGTTTTTATACCATAAATCCTATATAATAATATTTTGTAGGAATAATATTATATAGATATTATTAATATAGGAAACTAATTTTCAGAAGTGTCTCTAATAAGTATCTATAGTTATTTATAACAGCATTTTACATACATCGACTGAGAAATAGCCTTAATTATTCTTCATTTTTTTCTTCTTTTTTTCTGAAAACGCTTTATGCTATAAAGATAAGCAAATCCTCATCTAAACAAGCTATAGAAAATATGTATATTCCTAACCTCCCCCCCCCCCCCTCTATGCGTACGTACACTTGATGGTCTCACCTAACCCCCCTCCCCCCATCATTTTTATAAGTTTTTCATATCCACGGTGTTCTAACCCCCTCCTTCCAATTCTGCGCTGTTCAACCTTAATAATCTTAGGAAAGCTATAAACGTAAGAGGCGTTCACCTTTTATTAATGGGCAAGTGAACATGAACTGCCGCCTCAATTTTTTGCGTTTGTGCACATACATTTATTGTACGCAAATTTCTCAACTTCGGCGCTGGCTAATATATGGATGGCCCCAAATAACGATTAGGTTGATTTTATAGAGATAAGTTTTATCTGACATACGTTAGTATTTAAAAAAAACTCTCGAAACCATAAGAAAATATTATCTGAATGAAGAGTTTAATGTTGTTAGACGTTTTATGTTTAATGTTTGTTCAAGTTACGTTATGTACGTTTAAGTTACATTTATGTACGTTTAATGTAACTCTCTTTATATATATGGTCTTTTTTAAATTGTTTAGATTGCTTGCTGGAGGTGTTCAACAAAACTAGGTGTCTACAGTTGGTCAGGTGTATATCTAATACATTTTAAATACCATTTTATAATTCAACTATTATAAAATAAAAGAAAGTAAAAGTAAATATACGTGAATCAAATAAATTAAAATTATATATTATCGTATATATTGTATAATAAATTTGCAATATGTCTAATATTAATAAAAATAAAAGATATAAACATAGAATATATAATTATTAAAATTAAGTTGACGTTTGTTTTTCATTGCTTTGCGTAACCGTTTTAATTCACAGTTGACTACTGATACCATGGAGAAACATAATTTTGAGTAATGTACCACTACTTTTATTTTTTTACCTGTAGTTTTTAAAATATTTTGAATTTTATGTAGGAAATAAATGTTCATGCGGAAAATGGGTTACACCTGCATTTCAAATTCACAAGTCGAAAGTAGATTATCAAACAGCCAAGACATCGAGTTAAAAGAATTAAAGAAGTAAAAAATTCATGCAGTAAAATAATTTAGAATTGTTGCTCATCAAACATTAAAATTATTTTAAAAAAACGTAGAAAGAAAAGTTGACTTGTTGAATAGTAAAATATACCGTTGAAAATCAACTCATCAAACACTAAAGTTAGAAGAACAATTTGCTCATCCAGCAACAAAATTTAACTTTTAAAGAAAAATACGTTCATCCAATCTTAAAATTTAACGTTAAAAAAAAATAACATTAATGACATTAGCAAGAAAAACAGACAATGAATATGCTGCATTTTAAGAAAAAAAGACAATAGCTAGTAGGAACTAACATTGAATAAATAAAATGTAAATTTTATGATAATTTAAAAAAAATGTATCTGTGACTATGAGAAACAGTGACTGATCTAGAGGTAAGATATGGAATATAAATCAAATTTCTTTCACCAGTTTGCCTAAAAAACTATTTTGTTCTGCTATAACACTTATATAAATTGTCAAGCTTTTTCATCCTAAATGATTTTCCGTAACATTACAATTAAAATACCCCATTACTATTCTAATTTGATAATGATGAATTAGTAATCAATCAGTGGTTGCTGTATATACCTTGTATAATTGATATTTAATTTAATTAACGTTAAATTCAGTTTTTAAAACATTTGATCCTGACATATTATATATGTGAATTTTAACTCGATTTATATAACGTTGATCATTTGGAACAAAAATGAATCGAATCTACAATGGCGCTCGGTAGTGATGGACAAAAAGCAGAATATATTTCCGGTGTTTGACTAAAATTAATGTATTTGTCACTTTTATTCACTGCTTGTTCAGTTAATGAATGCGCCACTTAATATTAAAATTTGATTAATTTGTTTAAATTGTCAACAGCTATTATAATGCTTAATGAGAATTGTTGCTTATTTTTATTAGTTGATATTATTGCAAATTAAAATTCAATCTTTAAGTTGGTACCTATCAAAAACATAAAATTTGTATTATTGCTATTTTTTTAATTCGAACAGGTTAAAAACTCCTGACCATGAGGATCACTTTACATCGCTTTTGAAATAAGGCATACTATTATAATCTAAAATAAGAAATGTATTAAAATAAATGATCAAGTTCAACCAGAGTATTATTAAGAATCACCAAAATAAATATATTTACAAAAAAAAAAAAATAATTTTTGATAATAAACTATTCTTTTTTTTGAAAACGAAAGTGAAGTTTTGAAATTCTCTAACTTCAATCATTTATGGATAAACAACAAAGGAAACAATTAGCACGAATGTTGTAAATGTTGATATGTTAAAAATATGACTGTGAATATGAACTTGTGTTGAGATTGCGTCAATTTACAGCTAACTTTACTGTAAATTTTCCAGTAAGTTTTGACATTTTTATAATGAATACTCACCATGATATTTTATTTGAATAAAGAATTTGTTTATAAATTTAAAATTAATCAGATTTAAAATAAATTTTGTCGGTAAGTTTAGATTTCAAAATTTGCACGTAAATTTAAATCACTGAATATGAACTAGTTACAAAAGTGATATTTTACAATGAGTGATATTTGTTTTAGCTTGACTAGACTTGAAATACTGTGTGTTGTTAATAACTACTTGGTTAATTTAAATCAAATGTGTTTTAATGGCGGCGAAGTTACATTTGCCTGGTATTACTCATATATTGGACGTCATTGTGATGAGCTACCGCTCAGATTTTCAAATAATATGCTATCGAACCGTGCAATGTTGATTCAGCCAGGCATTATTGATCGACGGTATTTATTAAAATTATATGTTTATATGTAAATATACTTTAGAAAAAAATGTTTTTTTAAAAAAAAAGGCGCAAAAAAACTGAATTTTATCTTTAAAAGATAAAGTTCAGTTTGCTTGTAATGTTTACAAGTTGTCGCTTCTTATAAACTGCTTAATTTATAGCGTTTTAATAACTTACTTTATGATTTTTTTAAATTTTTAAATGAAGGTTTTCTTAAGTTTCTGATATGTACAATATAAATTATAATACTTAGCCATTCCACATTTTTAATTGCGAAGCGTCTGGTCTTTAATGTGATCAATGCAAATTTAAAGTAGTGGGTTGAAAAGGTTAAAAGGACCTAAGAAACTTTGCAGTAGCAACATAAAAGCTTTAGTCACAATACTCGTTTGCTGTAATGCTTTCGGGACATTTTTGCTTGTTCATGTTTTGTTCCAAGGCCAAAGGTATTTATGATGAATTTGGGCATTTATTTAAGAAGCATTTGAAAACAGATGTTCGAAGAATCCGGAAAACTCTGCATTTTAAAAACTACTATTCAATTATTTGAATTTTTAGATTGATATCCAAATGGCTTTTAACTCAGGACCGGTCAAACAGTTAAATGGAATGACCTACTTTTGCTGGATGGTTTGAAAAGACATTTGTTTCACATTGTTGCAAGTTTAAAAGATCCTATTTCTAGCTGAAATAGTCCTATTTCTAGCTGCCCATGCTTCACATGTCACACTGAATCTAATTCAATAAGCAAAAGAGGACAAAATTATTAATTTTAAGCGACCGGCTCATCCATCTCACGTGCTACAGCCAATTGATGTAGATTTATTCAGAACAGTGAAAAGTAAATGGTACAAAATCCTATACAAACATTTCATTCAAAATGGTTTTAAAAATGTCACAAAATCTATCTTGGGTTGCTCAAACAGCTTATTGACAAAAGCTTTTTAGCGACAAAGTGCGTTTTGAAACTAATAAAAATTAGCTATTGTATCAATTTTTGCGCAAAGTACCCAAGCCTTACCAATACTGCCATGCCAGTTACTACGATTCCAGAAAATTTTTTTTTTTTACCTTTACACAAACTTCTTCGAGCTTAAAACAAAGACCTCCTTTAAGATATTGAACACTACTTGTGAGCATTTTAAGACATCAATTTTAGATACTTTAAATGTTGGCCTGCTAAAAGCTCCGTATCAAAGAGTCAAAGCTAAATGTTTCTAATAATAACATGCGCCCCGTGAAAAATTACAATATGACTTCTGAAGAAGCGTTGATAGAACTTGAAATAAGCAAATAAAAAGCAAAAAAAAAATAAATAAAATAAACGAAATAGAACGAAATACAAGCTATAAATGTTTTGCGTGAAAAAAAAAACAGGAGGCTAATTCAATTCGGATTCAAAAACGTTTGGCAAAGGAAGCTGGTTTGTTTAACAAACCAACTATTAAACAACGTAAATGACAACTAGTGGAGGTTATCAAAGTATTGATTATATCAGAATTCAAAGCAACTTTCATATATCAACACTGTAAATCTATTGGTTTGAATTCAAAAAAATGTCAAGCTTGTGACATTTTTTTTAGATATAAAATTACAGCTCAACAACAATTATTGATGTGTTTCGAATTCCGTGACAATTGGTTGTGTGGATCTTGTTGTTCTACTTTGGTCGATGACATGTGCAAGAATTGCCAATAAATAAACAAAGCTTATTTAAAGCAAACCAGTCTTTTTTTTTCATTGAAAAATTCTTTTGAGCTTAATTGAAAAATATTTTTTTAATTTTATTAACCAGCTGCGTAGCGAACATTGCATGTAGATGTCTTAAAAAGTCCTAAAGATCTTTCCAATGATAAGACCATAAGTACTTCTTGGGACACCTGAAAAAAAAAAGTGATAAAGACTAAAGTATTAAATTGTTGACTAATTATAAAAAAAATATAAAAAATAATACTATTTATACTTAAAAAAAAGCCTTTTTTTAATGTTGGCACCACAAACGACTTTTTTTTAGAGTCAGGGACAACGCCCTTTTTGGTTACTGGTATTACCTGATATTATATCATCATTAAACTACAAAACAACATTTAAAAATTTGCTTTCATTATTCGTGACGTGATTTGTTATTAGGATTTTTATAGCGGCTAAACTTATGAGATGGTATTGAAAGTTCGGTCAAAGTAGATGTTTTCATATAAAATTAAATATTGAGCACTAGTTTTTATTTTTGATTTTTTTAATTTTACAATTTCAATTATCAATGTAATTGCCTGTATGTTTCAGAAAAAAAAAGTTGAAATTTTTTTTTTATGCGTGATAATTAAAAGTTCAAAGCTTATGTGACCGAACTTAAGCAATTTTATGGTATATATACACCTTCAAATCGCTTCCACTGGTAATTGCTAAAAAATGGTAACACAAAAACAGCTTAAAGACGTTCTGGAAAACGCTGATAAAATTGCTAAGAAGAGTTAAAACAACCTCTTCATGTAATTAAAACACTTGCTGCCAGAATTGACGAACTTACTAATAGAATTGATTCGCAGGATATTGAAATAAAATCCCTGAAAGATAGCAAAAGTACTGAAAAACCTGTGTTATCTAAATTAGTTGAACAAGTCAGCAAAACCGGTACATTAGCAAACGTAGCTGTAGTGAGCGCCCTCAATAAGTATAATAGGGGCCTGACTAATAGAGAGAAGAGAATTGTTGTGTTTGGTCTACCTGAATCTGTAAAAACTCAACCAAGCGACATAACTAAAGATGACACCGCGGAATACAAAAACGTTTTGGCATCTTTAAGTAAATCAGTCAATATAATTAGAGTTAAACGTTTCAAAAAAAGAAAGAACTTTAATTCTGATAAACCTGCTCCTCTTATGATTGAAGTTGATTTGGTATCTATCAGAAATAACGTTATAGCATCGGCTAAGCAATTACCATCGGGCAATTTTAAAGATATATTTATACTCTCTGACAGCACAGCACCAGAACAAAGTTAGTTCAATAAATTAAACTCAGAAAAGAAGGTAGCTAATTCTGACCTTGACAAGCTTGGAAAACTTGACAAACCCTATAGGTTTGTCATCCGCAGCGATAAATTGCGATGTATTGATGTCTCACAGGAAGTTGAAATCAATGGACGTAAAAAGCATCCTTTCATCAAATGGAGAGATGGACAAGCAGCCAGAATTGCAAAAACATAATGAATCAAAATGTTTACCTGCGAATACTTATCTAAATGCATTAAATGCAAAAATAAAATCTGCTAAATCTAACCCTAAAAGTACATTTTTAAAATGTTTTTATACTAACGCAACTTCTCTTAATCCGGATAAAATGAACGAATTATCTGTACCATGTGACATAAACATGTATGATTTAATCGTTATTTCCGAGACATGGTTTCCTGAAATATCTGGTTCTCAATTGAACAACTACTCACTAGTAAAGAAAAATTGAATTGGTCACGGTGGAGGTGTTGCTATGTACAATAGGCGTAATCTAGTCGTGAATGAGGTACCTGATCGTCATCTAAGAGAGATCTTAAACAACAGAAGCTCTGAGCAAGTAGTGTGAAATTAAAATTGGTAACGAAATTGTTCTTAATGGTTGTGTTTATAGACCACCTTTATCGCATATAAATGATATAAATAAAACAACTATGTTAGCTAAGCAAGCTGTTGATAGAAAAGCGTATAGCTGTATGTTACTAGCAGGTGATTTCAACTTTGCGGATATCAAATGGCACGGTGGTGACAGGATCGAATTACTAAGCGGTCAAAATATTGCGGCAAGTGTATTTCTTGATACTTTGGCTAACCATAACCTAGAACAATTAGTTGATTTTTCTACACTCGAAGCATCTAATGGTAAAGCAAAAAATATTTTGGATTTATTTATTACAGATTCTTCAACTAGAGTAATCAACTTATCTAGCTCTCTCCCGTTAGGTAATTCATCGCAAGGTAATTGCGTATTGAGTTGGAACTATGTCGTCATTCCTAAAAATAAGACTACTTTCTTAACAAAAAATATGACTTTAATAAAGATGACTATATAAATTTCGGTAAAAAGATTATAGAAACTAACTGGAAGCAATTATTTGAAAATAAAAACACTAATGAGTGCTATGATCTTTTCTGCAATAAATGCGATAAACCCAGCAAGCTATTCATCCTGTTAAAAAAAGTCCATAACACCCGCAATGCGCCGTGAATGAACAAGGAAGCACCAGCTATGAGAAAGCAAAAAAAACAACAACTGGGCAATTTGCGACTAACTGGAGATCAGCGACAATGATTCGTGAATATAGGAAACTAAGTAGCCAAGTGTAGAAAGCATGTAAACGTCGTGTTCGAGTATTTGAAGCACAACTAGCATCAGATAAAAGTAATCCTAAAGGGTGTACGCTTATGCTAAGGCGCAACAGAATGTTCATGTATCTATTAGTGCTATATCTGATGCAAAAGGTGAAACTTTAACAGAGGGAATGTACATCGCAAACGGACTTAAGAAACACTTCAAATCAGTTATTGTTGATGATAGTAAAAGTAGTCAGAGATCTATTTTTAAGAGAAGGCATTATCAAGTGGATTTAGGCGATATAATTATTAACTTTGAAGCGACGCTAGCTTATTTGAAAGGTTCGAACCCGAATAAATCAATTGGTGCTGATAAAATTAGTCCAAAGGTTATAAAAGAATGCGCAGCTCAAATGACTTACCCTCTTACTTTACTTTACAATAAAGCACTGTCCAAAGGCTCAACACCTACAGCTTGGAATTAGTCACACGTCACACCGTTATTTAAAAAAAGAAGTCGTCTTGGTGCCGCTAATTATAGACCAGTGTCTATCATATTAGTTTCATGTAAAGTAATGGAAAAGATTATCAGAAAACAGAATACTAAATATCTTGAAAAAACGAACTGTATCTCACATAATTAACATGGATTTGTGTCCAAAAAAGGATGCACGTCTAACTTAGTGAAGAGTGTCGACTACATCACGAAAGCGTTAAGTAAGAGAAATTTTGTCGATATTGCATTTTTGGAGTTCGCAAAAGCGTTTGATAAAGTTTCTTACCGTAGGTTACTTCATAAATTGAAAGCATAAGGGATTAATTGCAATGTTCTTAAATGGATTAAGTCATTTTAAATTAGTAGAAAACAGCAAACTATTTTAGGTGAATACTCTAGCGACTGGACCGATGTTCTAAGCAGAGTTCCTCAAGGGTTTGTACTTGTCCAACATTATTTAACATTAATATAAACGACTTAACGGATAAAATCAGTTCATAAAATCTATGCTGACGACACTCAAGTGTTACAAGAAATAAGACCTGAGTTTCACAATGCTGGTCGCCTGATCCTTCAACACAACTTAAACATTGTCACAGAATGGTCAAAGGAATGGATAATGGAATTTAATGTTCCAAAATGTAAAGTTATGCACCTTGGTTATGGAAACAGTAATCATGAGTATGTAATGAATGATGGAAATACATTATTTGACATAAGTACAAACATACAAATGTTTAGAGTTTGCTCCATGTCCAGAAGTCTCAAACACAAAAAAATGCTGGATCCGTCACTGAAGAGAACATTTATTATTAGTATTTATGTATGCAAAAAGTTTTTATTTATGTAAAATTTTTATATTTTTTTATAAAATTTTTAAGAAAAATTTTTCGCATACTTAAAAACAAATGTTCTTTTTGCTAGAAAGAAGAGTTCAGTTTAGTAAAAAGAAATTAGTTTGTGTACGAGAAAAAATATTTTGTTAGTTTCTCGTTATGTTACAACATGGTATTTTTGTGTTTTTTTTTCTTTTTAGCGGTTCTCGACCTCACGTTCTTTTACGAGTCCCCGCGTTCTTCTATATCTTAATATTGTTTTTGTAAATTTTTATTATACTTGTGTATTTTATATTTTATAACGAATTGCATTTTTTAAAAACCTAAAAAAAGAACAAAAAAAAAGTGGAGTTTTTTTTTGAACACTTGAAATAAACAAACGTATATGTTTTTGTTTTTTTTATAAGCATATGAAATTTTTCAAACAGCCTCGGGTATGCTTAAGCAAAAAGTTAAAAGAGGCTCAAAAATATGCTTAAGCATATTTCTAATAAAATATGCTTATTTTAATACTTTCTAAAAGTGTGCGCGTTACTAAAGGTTAATGGGTATAAGAAAAATAAAAAGTTGACTTATGCTCTGTATTTGCTTTGATTTTAATGCAGCTGAATTAATGTTGTAGTATAGTAATAAAAAATGAAACATATATACTATATACAAATGTTATCAATGAAATCAAAGATATGAACTTTGCATTTCTTCTCATCCGGTCTAATAAAGGTGTCATCTGGAAGAATTTCGTTGGCATCTTTATTTATAGCGTCATCTGCCTCCACAGGTTGAATATCACCCTGATTTCCTATGGATTGATCACTGCCAGGATCAATGATGGATGATGGGGGCACTTTGTAACTATCAAGACCCTCTGGTTTAACAAGCGAATCTTCTGAGCAATCAGAAGTCATTAAACACCCAGTCATCGTCCAGCATTTCTTCCTTTGCTTGTCATATTTCGAAGTGTTTAAAGCTTTCCATGCTTTCCCTGCCCAATGTGTAATCAAAATCGAATCTTCTGAGCAATCAGAAGTCATTAAACACCCAGTCATCGTCCAGCATTTCTTCCTTTGCTTGTCATATTTCGAAGTGTTTAAAGCTTTCCATGCTTTCCCTGCCCAATGTGTAATCAAAATTCTTCTCTCTTTTGCATTGTAGGGCATTTCATTACTGAACCATCTATCAGAATAATTATCTCTATCAGGTCATTTTTGATGTTCAATGGCAATAAGTTTTTTCAGAGTTGCAGCATATCCAGCGTCAACTGGTTGTCAAAGGTCAGTGGCACTTGGTAGACTATGTGCCACTGACCAGTGGTACCAGAACAAATTTATCAAGCTTTTGTTCTTTGACAAATGGAAGGAGTGTTTTATCACATCAGTGCTTACAAACGTTTTGGTCTAACCAAGCATTTTGTTGGAAGTAAACGTGAATATCTTTGTGTCATGCTAACTTTTCGTTTTTTGAAATGCGTTTTCCTTGACCTCTAAAAGTAATGGCTAGCTTTGGTTGCTCTCCTTCTGGCCAAAACATAATGAAGGGAACGTTGTCTTTTTTCCAATCCTGAGCTCGGTTGTGAGATCCATGTATTATGTGCTGCACCTTGACCCTTGGGTACATAATCGTTAGTTTTCTTACCATGAAAAATAATGGGAAGTGGGCTCTGGTTAACATTGAACCTTTGTCCAGGCTGGTACCGTCCCCGATTTTTTGTCGTAACTTGGGTCTTTAGAACCTGTTCTAATACACTTTTCTCTGTATGTCGCATGTCATTTCTGGTTTTTTTTTAATGGTTCCATTTCTTTCTTGTGTTTCCTTTTGTTTCTTTGTTTCGATCTCATTTTTAAGACTTTTTTTTTTGTAAAAATCGAACTTTAAGATGATGTTTTATAACCACATTTGGATCAATTTTTAATTGTATATTTCTAGCTTTACTCCAAAGCCAAGAAAAGTTAACAATATGACCTTTCGATCTGTCTCGTAAAAATTCATTGTAAATAACTTCGTATAGTTCAAGATATTTTGTGGAAAGTCTTTCCTTCAGTAATAATTTGCGATAGCATGATTCGGCATCTTTAATCATAGTTTCCTTTTTTTTAAGCTATCGCGAAATCTTACTTTGTGTTACACCAAACGACTCTGCTATAGTTCCTCGTAACCATAGGCGTCAATTGCTTTTACTTTAAAGGCAGCAGTATATTGGTGACGTTTCTTACCAGCTAATTTGCTAGACACTTCATTTTTTTTTATTGCACTAACAACTTTGTTGACTACGTTATTGAGCACACCTTTCGCTGCTAGAGTGATAAGTACTGTGTTACTTTGAAAAATTTGTGATTGAGAATGTTTACAATCTTGTTTGCAAATTCTGTGAATAACTTTAACATAAAAAGCTAGTCCTTGTTGGCTTTTAAAGAATTTTTTGCAATGTTCGTATTCAACATTAGATTTAACAGCTTCTAACGGCAATCGGATTGCACTCATTTCTCTTCTGTGGATAATATTTTTTGTGAAACCAAACGCTGCCAACATACGCTATTTCATTTTTATTCTCTTTGACATTATTATTACTATTTTTAACAGTATCTGAAAAGAAGACATAGAAATAAAATAAACATTTTGAATATGGTATTAAATAAAATACACATTAAAAGCAAGAGAGAGAAAAAAAGAGAAATATAAAACTTCAGAGCGATTCTTAAACTTTATGTTTTTCTGTTCAAGAATTGAGATTTAGGTTTTGCAACACAATGACTTCATTAGTTCATAAAGTCGTTGCATTGCAAAACATAAACTTTAATTTTTGTTGTTTTTGTTGGTTTAAATTTAGAAATATATATGAACATATTTTAAAGAAAAACACGATATTTTTTAATCTTGACATGTTTCGTAGTTAACATACTACATTTTCAAAAGATAAAACTACAATTTAAAACTCTGGATACAAATATAAAATCAAAATTTGAAGACATTACAGAGAAATATTAACAGACAAAAAGAATTGTTACAAACCAATAAAAATTATAATACAAATTATGATACCGTAAATAACAAAATAAAAAAAATAAAAAATTAATAATAAATAAAAAAATTAAAAAAAACTAGATTGACATATTTATATTATAATGAACAGTTTGTTTATTTAAAGATAAGTTTTCCCATTTAATATGGACTGCTTCTTCAATTTTCAATTTGTTTTTGTTAGAAGCAGTATCCAAAATTTTAAAACAATTATAGTTACTTAGATTTTTACCATTAACAGATGAAGTTTAATGCTTATAAACATTAGATTGTTTGTCACTTGTATGATGCTCATGAATCCTTGTTGTTAAGTGTCTGAATGTTTCTCCAATATAACTGGCATTACATCCAGCACAAGAAAGTTTGTAAACATCATTGGATTTGAGCAGCTTAGGAAGTGGATCTTTTATACATAAACTATTTTGAAATTTGTTGGTAGTGAAAATTAAATTAATTATAACATCTTTACAATATTTTTAATAATTTTATTTACTTTAGATTTAGTAAAATTTGAGTAAAATCCTATAAATGAAAGCTTATAATATCTTACATTATGGTTACATAATATAATCAATTTATCACAGATGGATTTAACTTTTTATCAACAAATAATTTAATTTCAGTGTCAGTTATTTTAGGTGGATATTGAAATATATTCTTTATGTCCTTATCAAATCCTAGCCATGTGTTGTTGATTTTATACGTTCTATCAATTTGTATTATAATTTTTATTAGTTTGTAACAATTCTATTTGTCTGTTAATATTTCTCTGTAATGTCTTTATATCCAGAGTTTTAAATTGTAATTTTATCGTTTGAAAATGTAGTATGTTAACTACGAAACATGTCAAGATTAAAAAATATCGTGTTTTTCTTTAAAATATGTTCACATTTATTGCTATTAAATGGTTTTTCGAGGCTCAGAAATAGGCTTACATATGCTTATTTTTTTCCCAAATCTGAGCCTCCACATGCTTATAAGCGTTATGCTTATAAAAAAAAATATGTTCTTCCAATATTATAAATGGGAAATAACTCTACTTTATCAAATTATAGACATATCTCTGTACTTCAATGTTTCTTAAAAGTATCAGAAAGCATAATGTACAATAGACTTTTCACATACCTCTAAAATTATAATGTCCTTTTTCATAACCAATACGGATTTAAAAAAGGCCATTCAACTGAACATGCAGTCATAAAATTACTTAACGAAATCATAATTTGAATTTTTTTAATTCTGAATTTTACTGAATTCTTTGTGCAGATGGCACCCATGCTCTCTACACCCACTCAAATATTATTACTATTTTTATCAATGCCAAAAAACTTTTTTTGAAAATTGAAAAAGCAAATAAATTCTTTTTGCAAAACCATCTAGGTTTTTTTTTGTGAAGTTTCTAATACTAGATGAGCATATTAAGTGGAAAAAGTAAGTTAAGTTATTCAAAAATAAAATATCTAAAACATTGGAATTTTGCAGTATTGGATAATATTGGAAAACTAAATATATTTTAAATAAAATATATCTAAAATGTTTATACTTTGCATTTGTTCATAGCTACATTAGCTACTGCAATGTTGCCTAGGCAAGTACTTACCAATCAACGCTAAGTTTAGTCCATCATCCAAAAATTTGGCCCTGAAAATATTCCATAGTTAATCCGAACATATTGATTACAAATATGAAACAAAACATTTAATCTGGAACTGCGTTGTAGCAAAAACTTCTTTTATAAATTCCAATTTCTCAATATTTAGAAGAGGACCACAATTGTAGAACTCATTTCTCACAGCTGATATTAAAACAGTAAAAATTGATCCGACATTTTAAATGCGTTGTTGAACAATACTTGACATTGACATTACTGAAACTCTTAATTTAGAACTTTTACACATCTTAGGTTTTTAGTTTTGCGATATTTACTTGGTTATTTTATTTATATTGGTCAATATATATGTTCTAGAATAATTTTATAATTTGTCATTATAAGTATAACTGAAATATACCTGCTTGCTTCTGTCATACCTTTATGTTAACAACATTGTAAAAAAGTTACATTGAAAATGATAAAGTAATAATAATAATAATAATAATAACAATAATAATAATAATAATAATAATAATAATGATAAAAGAATATTTATTTCTGTATAACCTCTTAGATTCTAGATGACGTCTAATCTTTTATTTCTTGCTGCCAGTTTCAAGTTTTATTTATACTTTATTCTACCTCGCGGATTTCTTTTACACAGCTGATATTTCTAGTTTTATTTATCTCTTTTTTCTATTTCTCAAAAAGAACACTCTGAAAAACAAAGTTATCATTATTGTTGCAGTATGCATTTTGTATATCAATAGGGTAAGTTGAATTTTAGTATTACTGCGGATTTTTTTGATTTTGCATAATTATTGAGTTATTTTAACAAACAGATGACATTTGTAGTTGTTTCTGAAAACAATGGACTTTTAATTATAAAACTTGAAGAAATTGTTGACAAAAACTTTTAAAAGGTTTCTTAGAATATTAAAAATAAATAAACTTTTAAACTTTTAACTTTTTTTAATTAAAAAAATCGAATAAAAGAACCAATGTATTAAAATATAAAATTAAAAAATAAATTTCAAATATTGCATTATTATAGTATTTATATGATATAGAGTTTAAATTTAAGTTAGTAATGAAAAAAAAAAAACAGAAAAAAGCAGAACAAGCCGACTTTGGACAGGTACAGCAGAGTCTACTCCACATCCACTGTTAAAATAAGGACAGACTAGGTTCTATTAATAGTCTGTTTTATTAATAGTCCGAGTGTGACAAAGATTTTGGCGCTATTGTTCGTGAGCATTGTTGTCAATCAAACAAAAATATAATATTACCCTTGACGCCTTATGATTAGATATAAACCCAACTGAGCATGTGATTGGCTTTGTATGGATGGCTTAGCGGTACAATTAGGGGTACTTTTTACATAAAATTTCAAGAATATTTAGTATAAACTTTTTTACATCCTCGGTAATAAACAAATAATAAATAAAACAAATGATAAAATAAAATTGTGTAAAAATTTACAATAGAATTTTTTTTTTCATATGCGTATATATAAAATTAATAAATATATTCATAATTTTATAAATTAAATCATAAGAGTACTCTTATTTAACGCCTTAGAAGAAATTTAGTTTATTGCCGTTTAATAGAAGAGTTTGCCTAAGTTTTGTTTAAAATTGGTTAAGCGAAGAGGGTGTTTTAAGATCATCATTTAAAAGTGTATTCCATAATTTAAGTCCTCGATTTGTAAGTGAGTATTTAGTGGCTAAATAATAGGTTTTGGATTGTCTAAAGTTATTATTTGAGAATCTTGTATTATATGATAAATAAATCATATTATATTATATATATATGATTTATTTTTTTTAATATTGAGAAAAATAAAAGCGGTGCCAATTTTTTATCAAGTTTAAACATAAGAATTTAATAAAGATTTATTTTGAAAACATTTAATATATTGAGTTTACTAAAAAGTATTTTTGTGAGAGTCGACCTTCATTTGTAATAATCCTAATAGCATGTTTTTGTTTGCAGAGAAGTTTATTTATTTTTGTAACGTTGGTGCTGCACCAAGCAATATTTGTATAGTTTAGGTAAAAATGTACAAATGAAAAGTTTATCTATTTCAAACAAGATTGGTTAAAAAAATGTTTACTTTAAAATTTTAAAACTGTCAAGTTTAAAACTAGTTCTTTTTTTTTTTTTTGGGGAGAAAAGGAGGGTTGATACTGCTACGTCCGCTACAAACGACCCTGTTTAATTAAAGAAATTTTGTTTTCCTAAATTTTTCACTGCAAATTTTTATATTACTTCTTTGATCAATAAGTTAATTTTAGCATCTATTTTTGAACATTGCATTAGCAATAAATTTGTAATATTTTAAAAAAAATATGTTATATGTATTTGTATACTGGTTATGCTTTAATGTAATGATTTAATGTAATTTTCTTGTGAATATGTTTTTAATGTATTGCATGTGAACATGTTTTTTTAGCGGCCGTTTATAACCCTGATCAAACAAATCCAAATCCAAAATGGTTTCCTTGACAGATTGGATAAAAGACTTTGGATCTTTTGTTGTAAACTAAACTAGATCAAAACGTATCAATTTGATTCAAGTATATATTTATATAGACATTTTTTCTGTGGTTATTTTAGGTGCTCCAAGAAGACCTAACGATTGCATCACAGAGCACCGCAGAAGAGCATTTAACTTGGAAGTTTACGCTTCCTTCATATCGAAAAAAAGCCTAGAGCAGGCATCGAACCACAGATCAGGGAAGGATCCAGCATTTTTTTGTGTTTGAAATATCTAACAGACATGGTACAAACTCGAAACATTTGTATGTTTATGCTTATGTCAAATAATGATGCTTTGCAAAATATTGCGATGATTGGAGGCTGGAAACTAAAAAGCCCTAAAATTTCATCCCACTGACCCAAACGTGAGAGCAACAAGCTGGTAAAATAATATTTTTGGAACTCTTAACTTTGTTTAATATTCATTGATAAATTTTAATTTTCATAGTAATATCTCTCAGATCATATATAGTTTAAAACCCCCTCAATTTGAAGAGGGTTACAAATTTTGTAAAGTCATAATTTTTGAACTCTTAGAGATTGTAAAACAATACTTAAAATTTATTGATGAAGATAAATTTAGTTAAGAATAGCAAAAAAAAATTATTTCATCAACTTGTTGCTTTCCCATATGGGACAGGGAGTATAAAATTTTAGGGCTACTTTTGTTCCCAGCCTCCAATCATTGCAACTTTTTTAAAAGCATCATTATTTGACATAAGTATTAACATACAAATGTTTGACTTTTGCTCCAAGTTAGCTATCTCAAACTCCAAAAAATACTTGATTCGTCACAGATCTCTTGTTTCTGAAGCAAACTTGCTTTATAATTCAGCGTTTAAACGCTGCAAATGTGCAATAAATATTTATATACAAATAAATTTTCAGCTCAAGACAAATATCTCAAGAAAATAGGTAAAAAAATAATTTTTAAATGTACTTTAATGTTCAGAGTTTGCAGTTAGATATCGGATCAAAATTCAATTTATTAGAACCATTCAATAACGAGAAAGCGACAAAGCAGTCGCCGTAGCTAACCACTCTTCTTCTTTTTTTACTGGTTTTTTACAAGAATTTTTTATTTGAAGTAGCTTCTGAAGCTCATCCAAGATCATCACACGCTCTACATTATTTTGAATAAATTTTACTATAAGCACAGCAAAATTATTTTATAATAAAAAATAATTTTTTATTATAAAATATTTTTCTTAAACAAGAAAACGTTTTCTTGTTTTAAGTAATAAATATCCTACCCTGCAATTTATTTTTAAAAACAAGAAATATATTTCTTGTTTTAATAAATAAATTTCTTAAATTATGCTCAATCAAACTATGATCAATAGATTTACGATTTTGCTATGAGCTGTCAGCAACTTTCAAAGATTTCAAAAGTTTTGGAATTCATTTTAACCAAAAAGTCTGAGGGAGCCTCATCCGTAGGCATTTTTTCAAACTATGACTTAGAATATCAAAAATTAACCACTAGTCTGGTGAAATATACAACTCAAGACATAGTAGCTGGTCTTTATCATCAAAAACTGCTTTCAGATGGATTTCAGCTTTGATTCTATCCGTTTTTACACCTTTTCGGACTTCCCTTTGTTTTTGAATACAAAACATTTTACCATTTTTATATTGTGATCTCGGTCAAAAGATGCTAACGCCAGCACCAACCACCTTTAAGGCTTTACCATGATTTGAGTTTCACCTCTGTAGCTGGCTCAATTTACATCTGCCAATAGTCTTGATGATCTTAAAAGTGTAAAGTTAAAAAAATGCAATGTAGATAAAATAAAGTTTAATTTGACCTTGCTAAATATTATTAAATTTATTTAAAAAAAAAATAGAATCAACAAGCTACTGATTTCATTTCTATTATATTTCTACTGATTTTAAGAAAAGTCTGTCATTAGAAAAAAAAAATTGGTTTAGAGTTATTTTCATTGTATTTTGCATCTGATTTTAAACCATTTTGCAAGCCATTGTTTTTAAACAATTTGTTTCTTTGTGACACAAATTATTCTTAAAAAATAAGACTAAAATATTAAAACTTATGAAATTAAGTTTTGCTTAAAAAATTGCAAAATCAGAAAAGTCGCTGGTCAAAAACCGCGATTCTCTGGAGAGAAAATTTAATCAGCCATTCTATTGATCTCTTTTAGTATTTTATTACACAGAATAAAAACCTGCCTGATTTTAGGGAAATGCAACTTGAATTTCATGAAATTCAAAGAGTGTGAAACAGCTCTATATTTGTTAATTTTCACCGAATGATCTGGTTTTTTCCACAAGTTCACAATAATCTCTGCATTTATCAAAAAACTAAATGTAAATAGTTTTAAAATTAAAAACTTATTCACTTTGCTTTTGCAAAAAGATGTTTTAAAGCAGTTTTATCTTTACTTAACTATTTTTTACCCTTTTTTATGGTTTTTTGATATGAAACCATAAAAAATTTATTCTCCAGCTTAACAGTTTTATTTACGGCTCCGGCTATATGAAGCATTTTTGTTTACAAAAAATTGTTTTTTAAGCATTATATCTAATTATTTAACTGTTTGTATTTTTACATATTAAATGTAATCTTTATATATTATATGTTGAATATGATATCATATATTTAATTGGAAATTTATATTTAAATATCTTCTTTTTATGACCTTTTGTGACTATTAGTATTTATTAATATTATATCTTCTTCTATTTGTATATATATATATATATATATATATATATATATATATATATATATATATATATATATATATATATATATATATATATATATATGTAAACAAAATTGATGTTGAAAACTTTTTATAAGTGCTATTTTAAACAGATTTAAAATCAATTTAATTAGGTAACTTTAAAAATAAAGTTTTATTATTATTTTAGATTTACTTTAATTTTAGTTACTTTTCTTTTTATAGAATTTTTTAATTAAAAATAAACAAAAACGATAACTGCTAATAAAAATCAAGTCGGCCAGTTAACAGAAATAACAGTAATAAAAATGCGCACGATCGGTATAGATAAAAAGCCTTCCATTACTTGTAATGATGTTTTTATATAGTTAATGATTTGTAAATTTCTATACGCGCTGATTTATGAAAATGCCCTTAAAAACTCTAAAGAATGTAAAAATGTTAAACTTTAAAAAAGTGGCGCGAGTATAAATAGTCATCTAAAATAAAAGATAAAAAAATTTCATTAAGAAAACAATACCTTGGAAATATTTTACGACACTCCGCGTATTAAAATTTGTTCATAAGGGTCAAAATGGTATGGGCTAATGTTTTTATATGTAAGTAAATCGGTGATTCTTGGTGATAAGACTATTTTGTCTTCTACAAGTTTCTTGCGTTAGTTTTGCAGTGATACAAGAGCTTGTTTATCCTTTATGGCAGCGGTTCTTAACCTTTTTGTAAAAACGGACCCTTTCCTTTTGAAAAAAATTAAAAAAAAAAAAAACACTTTCATTTATAAGTAAGTAAAATCTAGCGCATAGGAATTGTTAAATAAGATAGTTGATGGTGTTTCTTTTCAATAAGCACATGCGCTTTCTTTATGCTTCAAAAATATCAAGACCTCGACACGCAATATAAAATGGCGTTTCAAAACTTGTCCTCCTGATAACCAGCGAACTTCTCAATAATACAGTAGAATTTGAAGCAATATAAATTTGTAATGCTCAAAAATTATGTAAGAAGAGTTTCTGTTTTGCTCACTTTATAAAGTGAGTTGCAAAACAGATACACTTTTTTCATACTTTGCGTTTCAAGATGTTCATAACGCACAAACACCAAGAGCTGGCTAAACTATTATATATTTTTGATCCAGTTGCATGTCTATGAAAATGGCGAAGAATTCAGTTCATTACTGACCTGCTGCAAAATTTTAGAAGACATTTCAAGAATTCTAGAATGAATGAAATCATTTGACAAAAGGCACCGCTTCAATTTTCTTTGTTATATATCTATCACACACGAGTTCTATTATAGCAAGTCAGCAAGGCTTTAAAAGTGTTTCTGGAAGAGTGAGTGATTTTTTATGTTGAGCAATGTGATATACAACTATATAATGATTTTAAACATGGTTTTTGTGTTGGAGTAAAACCTAGTTTGGGTAAAGTTTCAACTTTCTCAAATTGTTTTTGTTTGATATTTCATATCTTGTTATCAACTATTTTTTCATATTCATTAATTTTTTACCCCAATTGTTTTTTTTAAATCCACGAATGATACACGGACTCCAGAACGCATGGTATGGACCTTTGAGGGACAGTAGGCTTAGAAACTAATTTATGCGAATACTCTCCTTTTGATTTATATATTATTTTATTATTATTAACTCTTATTTCGCTGATTAAACAATATTACAATTTTCATATAATCAAGTAAAAAATAAATAACATCGTAAACATAAAACGTTGATATAATTGTTTTTAATTTTTTTATAACATATATATATATATATATATATATTTTTTTTTTTTTTCCTTTTTTTTTACTATAAATATTGATATAAACTTCTTGCAAAAACAAGTTTTCAAAAAGCGCATTTTTACAAATGAAAACCTTGAATCTTTTAAAGAACAATTATCTCGAATTGATTGGAGCATTATTAACACCTTTGATAATACAAACTTAGTTTATAACTCCTTTTTTAAAACTTTCTATGATATTTACAACACTAATTTCCCTGAAGTTAATTTAAATCTCAAAGCTAAAAGTATTAAATCACCTTGGATTACAAAGGTTTGCGAAAGTCTTCAAAAATTAAACAAAAATTATACATTAATTACTTAAAATGCAAAACAAATGAAATTAAAATCATGTATAAAAATTGAAAAACAAACAAAAAAATGTTATTTAGATTTACTAGAATTAAATTAAAAACACATTGAGTTTATAACAAAAGAAATTACCGGCAGAAAAAATGTACATCTCACTCTTTGCCAAACACGATTAAAGATAATAATGAATTTTTATATGATCAAAGACAAATTACGGAAGAATTTAATAAATATTTTGTGTCTGTAGGACCAAATCTTATAAAAGAATTCCTATCGCTAACAGTTTAATGAATGATCTATGTTTCCCTCTAAACTCTTATTTGAGCACTTTTGAATTATTTTTTGAAGAGTTTGAAATTGCCTTTTAAAAGTTAAAATCTAACAAAGCAGTAAGCCCTGATGGTATTAATGGCAACATTATAATAAGTTCATTTGATGTTTGAAAAGATATACTCTTTTCCATAAGCTCTAAAATTAGCAAAGTTCATACCAATATTAATAATTGGTGACATTAAGAATATAAATAACTACCGTCAAATTCCGTCACTTTCTGTATTCTCTAAAGTTTTAGAAAGAATTTGTACAATAATATTTATTATTATCTTACTATAAACAACTTATTATACGGAAATCAATATGGATTCCAAAAAATAATTCTACCAAGCATGCCATTCTACAATTTACAAGAAATTATATTTGACTCATTTGAAAATTCTTAATTTACTTTCGGTGTTTTCATTTCATTGGCGAAAGCTTTTGATATTATTGATCACGAAATTCTTTTTAAAAAGTTGGAGTGGTACGGAATTACTGGAAATATGATAATTTGGCTAAAAAGTTACCAAAACAATCGAAAACAATTTGTTTATGCGGATGATAACATATCATCTAATTTGTTAAATATTTCATATGGAGTTCCTCAAGGATCCATATTAGGACCTCTCCTATTTTTAATATATATTAATGATGTACCAAAGCTTCTAACCTAATGACAATTATGTTTGCTGATGATTTTAACTTATGTATTTCTCATAATAACAATTTTACACTTTTAGCAACATGAACATTGACCTAGTCAAAATTTCCAAATGGTTTACATTAAACAAACTATCATTAAATATTGATGATATAAGTGGATTCTTTTCATCCTTATGGTAAAAAACACCAGTTGCCTAGCAACTTACCTTTTCTTTTTATCTAAAACGTAACTGTTAAAAGAGTTTTAGTGACAAGATTTTTAGGTGTATATATCGATAAAAATCTTACATTGAAAAGCCACATTACTAACTTGTGCAGTAAAATTTCAAAGAGTAGAGGCATTTATACAAAAAAAAGATAAGTTTTTGATAAATATACACTTATAAAAGAAAACTTAAACCTCTCATTCGGCAACAGAAGCATTAAGCACGCCTAACAAATTTCAAGGACCATTTTGCTCACGCCAAGTCTCTTTAATATAGTATGAAAGCACTCAATATATATGAGTTAAATGTTTTCAATATTCTTTGTTTTATGTATAAATGCAAGCTCCACCTATCACCCGTTTCTTTTCGTAACTTGTATTTACAAAGAGATAGAAATAAATATATTTTAAGGAACAATAATTTAATTCGACAACCATTTTCTCAAACTAAATTTGGAAAATTTTTTATTTCATTTGCGGACCATTTTTATGGAGTAGTATAGTTCTAAATACTTCTAAAGATTTTTCTCAAGAATGTAATTTTGATTCTTATAAACATAATCTTAAAAAACTCATTTTTTCAACTGATACTCATATTTTCTACTCTTAAGTTTTTGAAAATCCCTTTTCTATATTAGTATATGTATATATTTAATGTATATTCTTTTTTATTTATTTTTTATCAACAAGCAATTATTTAACTTGTTTAATTTTAGTGAATTATTAAACATGTTTGTGTTTTTAAGTTTTAGAACTCTTCTATTGTAATATTGTATGTTTATTTTTATTTTAATTTATAATATTATATAACGAACTTTATATACTTTTGTTATTAAATTTAATTTTGTAATAAAAAGAAATTGAACAAAAATAAATAAATAACAAGAGCAAAAGCATTCAAAAAAATAAGAAAAAGAAGAAAAAAAAAATTATTACAAAAAAAAAAAAAGGGCGAAAATATTAAAAATATTAATATATATAAGAAAAAGAAAAGGAATGGATTTATGCTGATCTGCTAATATATGAATGCAGGCTACGTTTGAAGGTGAACCATCCTGTGGCTTGTGGCTTGGCGTGTTTGTTGTCAGCGTAAACAGAAATTTGGTAATTTGGCTTAACACACAGCGATAACCATTGTATCTATAATAATTAATAAAAACTATTGATAATTATTGTATCTATTGTATTGGTAACTATTGTATCTATTGTATCGATAACCATTGTATAGCTATCTAGGTCCTTTTGCACAAACTTTTGAAAAATCTAGAAATGTATTAAATTCAGTCTTGAAATAAGATTATATTGATTATATTCAGTGATATATAGTGAATAATATATAGCGATTAATAAGGTTCAGTGATCATTTTTAACAAATTAGATTCAGTGTGCGCAAGAGATTTATCTAGAAAATTATGGACATTATTGCTCGCATAAGTCAGTTGTTCGGAAGACAGTACTTTGATTGATGCAACCGTAAGCACCATAACAAAAGGAAAAAACCATTAAAGAAAAAAAATATTTCTTCAATTGCAGTATCACTATGACAAGACCTGAACCATTATTATGTAATCACGAAGTTATAATATTGAAGAAACAAAAAATAAATGAAAGTAAAATAAAAATAAAATAGATAAATGAAAACTTTGACTAATTAATTGCCCAGCTAACACTCATCAGGGTTGGTCAAATACATTTAATCGAATACAAATACCTTAATTTTAGATTTACAAATGAATTTTATAATAAATAATATTATAAAATAAAGAGTTTTACAAATAAATGTAAATGGCATTATCAAATACAATTATAGATATAAATATTTGTATTTTAGAAAAATTAGTGGTTTAGAAAAAATTAGTGGCGTAACAAGGGTTTACGCTACCCGGGGCGGAATCTAATTTACAACGCCCCCCCCCCTCCCCTATCTCCTCCGAATTGATAGAACAATTAATGCATTTATCAAAAAGCTTAAATAACTTTTTATCAATTAGAGATTTGAAAAACTTTTTTCACAATTAGCCACACTTACAGCAATTGTAAGAAAAACATGAAGCAATACAACAATATTAGGACTAAGTTTCGAAGACTTTAATTTATTATAAACTGCAAAAGTTCAATTGCATCCGAGAAAATCATAAAAACAAAAATTCAAAAAAATAATCTTCTTTTGCATTCCATCGTGTTTCCATGGAGGTGCTCTTAACACTCTGACTAATGACTAAAGTCACAACATCAGTGATGAGTCAAGGAAAAGAAAAATGTACTAAAATCAGTTAGGTGACCAGACATTACAGCAACATTATTATTTGCTTGTTTTTTATAATTTTGAATATCTATTGCATAACTTTCTAATTTTTCCAATGGCATAGTTAAAATAAACTCTACATTTTTTTCTTTTTTGTCAATGAAATCAACCCAAAGTTCGACAACATGTTTTTGGTTTCTATTAATCCTAATGTATTGTAAAACTTTGCTGATTTGATTCTTATGAGAAGTATCAGGGATACTGTCAAACACTAATGCTTTTCTCAAAGTCCTTAGAATGTCTTCACGTAACACGGGTTCATATTTTGCTAAAAAAATAAACTCGTTTTAAAAATTTTTCTATATTTCCAGTAAACTTCTCTTAATCTCCATTGCCAAAATCTTCTCAGTGACCTAGTTGAGATAAATTTTCTTGGAGACAAAATCTTAAATAAAGACAAAAGACATGCGCAAAGTCGCTGCAGTTAAAAACTTAAATAGAATTTAAAAAAATTATTATAATAACTAGTTTGATGTTTTTAAAGTTTCAAATAATGTGCTAAAGAATTTAGGTGGAGATGCAAAACAGTTATGTTTTAGGATTTTTTAAATAATTTTTTCGCGCATAAAATTTTTTCGCCCGGTGCAGCAAGCCACCACCACCCCTTCCTACGCCACTCGAAAAAATATGAAAGTTTTTTTAATACAATACTAAAAAAATGGTACTAAATAAAAGAATTAAAATAAGTCTATTAGAAAATATTCCTTAAAACAAGTTTTTAACTTGTTTTAGTGCTAAAAATAAAAAACAAAAAAACTCTTAGTTTTTCCCAAAAAACACCGTTCAACCTAGTTTACGAAATTACAAATACATTTCAATCAAATAAAAATGAAAATACAAATTTTTAATTTTTTGATCAAATACAGTATGAATATTAATAAGCAGCTTTGACACAGTGGTTTTAGCTTATATGCTTTAGAAGCAAGAGATCTAGAGTTCAAAGCAAGATCTGGGCCTATTTCGCGGCATCGGAAATAAAGGAGGCGTAAATTTCCAAATTAAATATTTTCTTCCACGGTGCTCTATGACAAGAACGTTAGCTCTTCTTAATTAATCTAATACCTAAAACAAAATTACAAAAAAAAAGAATACAAATACCTTATTTTAGGCCACAATTACTGAATAGAAATAAAAATTCATATTTGACCCAACCCAACTAACTAACAACACTAACACACATACATTGGTCGAATAAAGTATTAACGTTGGAAGCCTTTGGAAAGTTTTATACGCTGAGCGCGAACTTTAAACGAACGTCAGGACTAACTAACGTTGAACTACTCATTGTAGTCAAAGTAATATTCAAGATACTTCCGTCAGTCGGTTATTAGTTTTAACAATCAAGTTATTTTTGTTAAATATCCGATCTGCAAGAAAAACGATTAGATTTTTTTCAAGAAAAATCACTAAAAATTTTACTGTGGACTACAAGCTATCTTTAATGTTTTAAAATGTAATATCAAGATTTTATGTTTAACTAGTTTAATATAATAGAGTTGCGATTTATTATGAAATCTTGACTTTAGCTTTAATTTCCAGACCTGTGAAATCTTAAGTTCTTGAATGCTATTTTAGGCGAGGATTAAGTTTGTTGCTAGAACTGTTTTAACTATTGCAAAAACATTTAGACAATAGAATATTCCTATAGGAAATAGAAGAAAAAAGCTATTAATACCAGCATATAGTTTTTTGGTTAACTTTTACAGATTAAATGGAGTATCTTATAATTATAAGTGAAAAAGTGAAAGCTATGAGTGAAGAGTGAAAGATATAGCATTCATGCTTCTTCTTCAATTATTCTTTGAGAATTCTCTAATTATCTTTTAAAAGTTTAAGTGAAGAAAAGTTTGGCTGCCATTTATAAGTAGTCAAGAGTAGAAGTATTTTAATATAAATTTTATTAATTTCGAATACAGGAAAACTTGTTCCGTGTAATGTTTCAGTAAGGGGGCATCCATAAAGTACGTACGCAGTAAAGACTAGATTAAAAGTAAAAGGAGAGATAAAGTACGTGAGGTAGTCAAACCCCTTAAGTACTTGCTTTCTTTATCACCCTCTTCTCCTTGTATGCATTTGTGAGTTTTTTGGTAATCCCCTCCCCCATACGTACGCACTTTATGGAAGACCCTGATATTAAATAGATCATTTTAAAAACTTATCCAGTATGCTTTCCACAGGTTTCACAAGCTCACGTAATAAAGACTTTGGTTTAAAAATAATGAATTTTTTAGTTTAGCAAGAACACTGAATTTTATGCTGTCATTTCTGAAAAAACTAAAGATTAAAAATAAAGGAGCTAAATAGCAGGTGCTTTATAAAACTTAAATTTTGCATCATATAATCTTGCTTTTATCTCAGTACTCAGATGGTCTAGCAAACAAACCAATATAAAGAAACTTGAAATGAATTTAGAAGGAGTATTATAGATCTGCTTTTTTGCAATAAATGAAGTTCTAGGCTTTCCTTTTTAACATAAATCTTGTGTAAAATTTTTAAGCTTGTTCATAGCATATTTGAGAGTGTTGATTAACAATTATCTTTCGCAAAGAGACAACATCTTTAATACCTAAATAGGATTTAACCAATAAAAATTATTATTACTACTTGCCAGCAACAACCGTTTGTTAATAGCTATATTAAACTGTAGCAAGTTAAATTGAATTAGAGCAATATTTAAAATACTTTTTATTATACCCAATGCAACAATAAAATCAAAACCTATTATTCACCTCAGCAAAGAAGCAGCCATGTAGGTTGCACGAAATATGCACATTTTTTTGAGACAGAAAACCCAGGAATAAAGAGCTTTTGAAATGTATACATACCATGATTTCACACTTTATAATTACCAAAAAATAAATCAAAAATAGCTTTAAAAAAAATGATAAATATAATCTTTATCAGTAACAACATTTAAACAATTTATAAACTTGAACAAAGTTTTCTTTATGTCTAAATTAGAATTAACAAATACATTAAATAAAAAATTTTGTGGTTTTTATTTATAATTGAAGGTTTCATTAAAACTAATAAAAAAATATTTTGATCTTTTAAGAAACACGTTTTCAGCTCATTTTGTGAAGTATTGGATTTATAAAAAGCATTTTTTTTGCACTGAAAGTACAATCAAACATCCTAAAAAAGCCATTGGAAGTTCTCTACCAACATAAGTTAAAAGCTTTTTTTCAGAACTAAAAAAACATATTTGTTGTGTTAAAAATGGGTAGAAAAATCATTTTAAAGCCCTTCACAATAAAAAAAGTAAAAACAATTTAGTTGCATAATGACTTTACTAAATAAGTCAAAAATCTGGATATAGATATTCTTTTTTTTGCCACGAATGATAAATTAAATAAACCAAGAAAGAAAAACTGGTTTTTATAATTTTTTATCATTGCAACAAAATCTTTTTCTTGTATTAATCTCTGCCTTCCTTTCTTAATCTTCCTTTCTCATTCACCTTTTTCTTGATCTTCCTTTCTTGTATCCAAAGAATTTTGTGATACCGACAATTGATAACGACAATGACAAAACACAGAAAAGCACTTTAATTACCACAAAAAATAGATTAAAAAATTGGGTGATTGAAATAAAAATCTACATTTAAGAATAATTAATTTAAAGATAAATCATTCACTATATAATTATTTCCAGTAATAACTAAAAAGGTTGATAGAGATCTGAAATAAATTTAAGTTCATTATCGTTTCGATTCATTTTCTTTTTATCGTTTTGATGCATTTTCTAAGCACGTAAATTAGGCGACACTTTGAACTAAGCTATGGATAAATTTCAACTTTAAAAGCTATTAAAATAAACTAAAATTGAGTGCATGTCAAAACGAGAGTCGCAATTTAGTTTTTTCTTTTAGAAGCTTTTTCTTCCTCTATTTATGGTTCAAAATTTAAGTTACTAATAATATACGCATTCTTGTGTGTTGGGAATGTCCATTGATATAAATATGTCATGTAAATATATAAAGAATCACTATGAGAATATTTTATTCATGGACAAGATGGCCTGCCACTTGCACTTGAAGTTACACATTTTGAAAGAGATCTGGGAGTTCTAATTTCGGAAAACCTAAAACTCAAAGCTGAAGTTACGGTAGCTGCTGCGAAAGCTAACCGATCCTTAGGAAGGCTAAAAAAAACTTTTTGTAGTCCTAGTTTACACTGTGGAAAGACCTGTACACCACGTATGTTTGACCTCACCTTGCGCACGCCATCCTGGCGTAGTTACCATACCAATAGGGAGACATAGAAGCGCACGAGAAAAATACCAAAACCGTGCTACTGAAACATTATCCTATAATAAACATAAAACCCCTGAGCAGAGAAAAGGTTAAGCTCCACAACAATTGAATAGAGAAGAAAAAGAGTTGGTTCAATCTGGATTTTTAAAAACATAACACAGTTGCATAATGTACTTTGATGGTGAGCCACAGAGTTGCCCATTATCGTCAAAGTATATTATGCAAGGTCATCATCAATGGCTGGCGCTGCAACGAGTTCTGGATATCATGCAGAAATATAACTTCTTTGCAAACCGTGTTGTCTCAGGCAGTAATTGACGTAATCTTGGTTAACATGTTTAAAAACTGTTTGAATGAGTATTTAAATTGGTAAACAAAATGCATAAAGGCATAATATCTATTGATATATTCTTACGGTATGCTATTTGTGTGACAAATATGCACGAGTACGGACGACTTCAGCACAGAGGTTTCTGATGCAGCCCATCTTCTTTGATAATTTTTAAACAAAAAGTAGCAAAAACTGTTTTTTTATTTTTCAAAACTTGAAAAATTCTTACGGATAGTTGTAAATATTTAAAATTTTTGACCACTGAAATGAACTAAACTAAACTAAATTTTAATGTATACTTGTTTTTATGCATTTTATTTGCCTCCTGATGATACAAATTCAATCAGCTAGGCTAGACTGAATTGAAGGACAAAATGCATCGTTTTGTTAATCGTTTCTAAAATAATCTTTACTATTGCTTCGGTTTTGAATAATTGTTTGGATAATTGTTATATATTATGGAATGTTTTTTTTTCCAACAATATATTCAAGATGGAAAATTTTTATTTGAATTTTTTTAAATACGTCCAAAACTTTAATTTGATTTTTTTGAGTACGTCCAATGACGTAGCAGACATCCTCAAGACACCCCTCCGGAACCTTATCGAGTTTGAGGTGCTCTGTATACAGGTCTTCCGATATTTTTTACATAGATATGCATTATATGCTAACAAAATTGTATTATTTTGTAATTAATAATTATGATTTAATTGAGAAAACATGAAACTAAATAAGTTTTTTTAAATTTTCTAACCTACTTTGGTATATTTCTGATTTAAAGATATTATTTTACTCAAATTTTAAAATCAACTTTTTCAGCTACAGCAGGTGAGCTAAATTGTTAGCAAGAGTATGTTTTCAATATATTTACAAAGTTGTTTGTGTGTTTTTTAAGTAATAAAATGTTATTTTAAGTTTATATATCTGAAAATCTGTTGAGCCAGCAATGCTAGGTCTAAGTGCTTGTCAAAAGTATTAATAACATTGATAACATTGTTCAAGAAATTAGAGGTTCCAAGATTTATAATTGGTAATGTTAAGCACTTTTTTAAACTTTTAAGTTTTTTGCTTTATAATAAAAAAAGAGAATATGAGAGGTCTTAAAAGTTGTTATAAAGTAACAAGAAGATATTAAAATCTTGCAAATTGCATTATAAAAATATACCAGGTAAAACAAAACAAAAATTTAAAAACATTATTCATTATTAAAATGAATTAATTTTTAATATAAATTATTGCAAAGTAATTAGGTCTTATGTTTAATATTTTCAGAAGAATGGTAGCCATTTTTTTGTGCTTAAAATCCTTATCTTTAAATAGTTATTTTTAATTTATGTTTGTAGATGACAGTTGTGCATATAACTGAATTGCTTGCCAAGAAAAAATCCTGAGGCCATTGAAATACAACGTGTACAATGTTCAAAACCTTAAGAAAACGTATTAGACAATGGCAATTTAGTGATGATTCACCATTGGAAACCATTTTTGGTAAAATTAAAAAATGTTGAATATCTAACGTTGCAATGACATCATTTGGTTACGTTTATTATAATTTTTAAACGGTTTTTAGTTTTAACGGTTTTATTAGTTTGATAATGGCTCTCACTATATGAGCCGAAATATTACTTAAAAAAGAAATAAATAGTATGATACCGTATATGATGTTTTAATGCTTATAATATTATTACACATACTGTTAAAGATGTCACTTAAACTTTATATATATATATATATATATATATATATATATATATATATATATATATATATATATATATATATATATAAATTAGTAAAACACACTTATCTAACTTTTTTCTTCATAAAGAAAAAAGTTAGATAAATGTTTTTTACTAATTTATTATTGCTCTGTTCATTAAGAACATTGAGCACTCTATTTGTAAAATACACTAACATAATTTGCATATATATATATATATATATATATATATATATATATATATATATATATATATATATATATATATATATATATATATATATATATATATATATATATATATATATATATATATATATATATATATATATATATATTACATTTATTTAAAATACAAAACAGTCCACCTCTAGCTCCTAACTGATATTTTCCAATCCATGATGCTTGCCAAAAAGGTAAAAAAATAATAACTTTGACGAAGTCTAAAAGTTTTGCTTAAAATATATAATTCCTCGGAGTTACTTTTGGATCCTAATTGGAAGAAGTAGTCAATTTAAACAAAAGCAAATACTACATAAATAGAAAATTAGTAACTATAACAAAGGCGATCCTTATAAAAAGTTCTGTGCTGACATTGTCTATCACATCGTCCCAGTCGGCCTTGACACAGTAACATTAGCTGCAATTGCTGAAAAAGTTAAAGTAGCGAAGTCTACTCAGCTTTTATTTCAAATGACAGACCTTGGTAACGGGTGATGCGGAAGTTATCGGACAAATCCTAATTTCATTATTTGAGCATAATAATTAGTTTTCGTGGTTTTATGCGTAGGCATAAACGTTCTATAAAATATAAACTTTATTATTTGAAACACAATTATTTAAAATGAAGTTAAATGCAGCTGAACGAGAATCTTTCCGAAAGCGACTAAAAATGTTTTTTGTAAATAAACCTAATATAAAAAAATCGTAAATCATTTTGAAAAGGAAGGATTTGCTCAAAGTACAATATATGATAACCTAAAAAGACTTGAAACTGTTCAATTGTTTTCTGATAGAAAGCACCCTGGTCGTCCGACATCCTGGACTAGAGAAAAGAAAGCCGAATTAACGAGACTTGTCAACAATCAAAAAGGGGTCAGTCAGAGAAAAAGAGGTATTAAATTCGGTGTAAATCAATCGACAATTGATCGTCAGTTGAAAAAAATGAATATTAAATTTAGAAAACGTGAAAAGACTCCAAAATACACTATAGAACAACAAATAAAGGCAAATAAAAGAAGCAGGAAACTAGTTAACCAAATCTATAACAAAAAATCGCTTCTTGTCATCGATGACGAAAAATACTTTTGTTTTTTCAGGAGACGACATGCCTGGAAATTCTGGATACTACACAAACAACAAAAAAACATGCCCAGAAAACGTCGTTTTATAGGAAAAGAGATGTGGATGTGGATGTGGATAATGTGGATAGCCATATCTGACCGTGGTATGTCCGAGCCATTGTTTCGCACTTCCAAGGCTGTAGCGATCAATTCATCAATCTATATTAATGAATGTTTAGAAAAACGACTTCTTCCATTTATTCACAAGTATCATGGAGACTTTAACTATTTATTTTAGCCAGATTCAGCAAGTTCTCATTATTCTAAAGATTGTCTAAATTGGATGGACCAATATGTCTATTACGTTGATAAGGAATCCAATCCCCCAAATGTGCCTCAAGCACGACCAATTGAAATTTTTTGGGGACATTTGGCACAGAAGGTTTACGAGGGAGATTCGCAAGCTTTAACAGAGCAAGTTTTGATTGATCGCATTAAACTAAAACTACAAGAAATTGATTTAAACTTTTTACAGTCGCATATGAAAGGCGTCAGAGCAAAATTGAGATCAATTGCAGAATGTGGTGTTTTTTCATATAAAAAAAATATATTTTTATTATAAGATAAATGCTTTATTTAAAAAAAATATAATAGTAGTTTGTTTTTTTATTTATAAATAAGTTATTGACGTTTTTATTTTGTCTGATAACTTCCGCATCACCCGTTAAAGTATTGGTAGCAGCACAAAAATTTTATATATCCAACTATTACTAGAGGAGGGGGGGGACGCCGCAACTACGTTTGCCAAGGGCGCCACCAAACCTAGGGAAGACCCTATATATATATATATATATATATATATATATATATATATATATATATATAGAGAGAGATAGAGAGAGAGAGAGAGAGAGAGAGAGAGAGCGAGAGAGAGAGAGAGAGAGAGAGAGAGAGAAAGTTAAACTAGAATTAGAAAAAATTAAAAAATACAGATAAAAATTATAAGAGAAAAACTATTCGTAGCAATCTTTCTGATGAGAGCATGTTATTAGCGTTCGACACCTTAAAATTAAAAAAATATCATTAAAAAAAGCAGAAGGATTCAAAGAAAATTGAAAAATTTAGACTCCATTAATATAAATAAAAGCAAGGCTAGCCAATTTAAATCACATCGATTTAAATTAGTGATTTAAATCAAAAAAATTTTTTGGATGACTAATAATTTAAATCAAGTTTTTCTTGTATGTTTGATTATCAAGAATAAAGATTTATTTATAAACTATTTTTGTCATATTTCAAAAAAAAACTAATTAAATATGACTGAACTATGTATTTATAGAATTAATGACTCAAGTATACAATAAAATTAAATAAAAAAGGTAATGCTACATAAAACAAATCAATAAACATAATTATCAACTAAAACTAAAAAATTTTTCTCTTGTATGCAGCATTAAATTTAACCATCAACACCAAAATAAATAATTTTCTGATAATTAATTGAAGAGAAACACAAGCTTAGCAGCTTATACCCAATCTCCTACCCAATCTATTTCTCAGTTTTGTATGTATCAAGCCATAATAGGAGAACACACGTTCAACTCCTGCAGATGCAGTTACCGCAGTCATCAATTACAAATTGTATGTGATGTTTTACTTTCAATATTATCACGGTGTGATCTCCATCACTGAATAAACGATAATGCTGTTAAAACGTCCAAACTAAATTCAAATTCCAGGAATGGGTACGAATTTCCTCTAAATTTCAAAACTGTAGAAATAATATGTGGGTATTGTAGATTGGCATTCCAACGCAGCATTTTTTTCAATTTCATTCAACATTCTACCTTGGTAATAAGGATGAAGAAGATTAGCCAGAAGATGGGATGGTGTCACTGCCTATTCGTATCTTTTTTTGAATTTCTTTTGGATAACTTTCTCACTTTTATAAAAAAGTTTGTTTTCTAGATTTTTCCATACTTTCATAACATCTGCTATTTTGCATTTGTCACTTCGTGCTTTATCAAGTGCAAAAGCAATACGTTCTAAGCGAGCAAGTAGATCTTCTGCTGATCTCTTAACTTGTGAATGAGTTAAAGTTAGAAACATTTTGTTGCACTGTAAAGCATGTACACAAAATAAATGTGAAAGTAGAAAAACAACTAAAAAAAGTACTTCTCAATTTTTATTTTCAACCAAGTAATAGTTTTAATACAATAATATAAGAAGATCAAACATTAAAAAAAAATTAATTATTCCTGTGGGAATCTAATAAAATTTCGAGCTTTTGCTTTAGTGGTACCCATAAGGTTGCGCACAGAATAAAACTTAAAGCTATTTGATGCTTTTTTTAATGATATTTCATTATCTTTAATGTTTCTGCAAAGTTTTTTTGTTTTTTTCATTTTGTTTTTTAATAATATCCCAGTACTTTTCAATAACTCTCAATTCTGGGTAGTTTTGAGGACTTTCTGTTTAAGGCACATATTCACATTATTGTTTTTATACCATTCCATAGCTAGTTTACAATAATGAATTGAAGCTATATCAGGCCAGAACACAGGTCTGTTGCTGTGTGATTTAATGAGAGGTAAAAGGCGTTACTGTAAACACTCTTTAACATAAATTTGACTAGAAAGTGGACTGAGAAAAATAAAGTGCTGATTTTTTTGCCACAACTGCAATAATTTGCATTTGCATTCTCATTTGCAGTAAATCAAATGCAAACTGCATTTGATTTGGCAATAACTTGCCAAATCAAATCCAATCAAAGTTTTTTTAACAAACTTGTCATGTTTTGTGTATTTAAATTTCTTATCTGCTTTCCTCTATACTTGGCAATATAATAAACAGCACCAGGAATTTGTTGATGATCGTACTTAACATAAGTTTCATCGTCTTCAATAATAAAGAAATTTTTAGAAATAAAATTGTCATACAACTTTCTTCCGCGGTTTCATGCACTTTTTTGTTGAGTTTCAGAACGGTTGGGCATTTTTTGTGCTTTTAAAGAATGAAAACCATGTTTGTTTCTAACTTTTGCAACAAAACTATGATAAAGTCCATATATTTTTGCGCGTGCCCTTAGTGAAAGGCTTGGGTTATTCTTAAAACTGTTAACCAGTATTCTAACTAGTTTTATATCTTTAAAATCTTCCTTTCATTAACCACCAGTGCGTTTGATCGATTTTGTTTGAGAAAAACGTTGAATAACACGACTAACAGCGTATGGATGTACTTGCAACACTTTTGCTATTGAATTGTCGCTACTATTAGGATTTTGTAAATATTTGCGCATAATTTTTTCTCTTACGTCTTCTCCTTTTGTCATTTTTAAAACTAGTTTTAAGTTAAATCCAAAAACATATTTTTTTGAAAACACAACACATTGTAAACAAAATACAAAACAATTAAAAAGATTTTAATACAACCACTGAAAAAAAAAATGATGTTCTTATTCTTTCACATTTATTTCGTTTGCACGCTTTAGTGTCAATTATAGCCCGGTTGGACTCACAGATTTTTAGCATAGTTGAGTAATATGCAATATACTCTTTTAGACAGTCCCACTTGGTATTCCAGCAATTATCTTGAGGCAAAAAAAGTTTTTATCCACCAGCTTTTCTATATTCTGCCAAAGCAAAAAGTTGGTTCCTAAAATATTTGACAATACTTACTATATGATCTTTAACATTATCAATTTCTAGGTCATGTGCTAACAAATTCATTAAATGTGCAGAGCAACCATATTAAACTACATCAATATTTGATCGAGATTCATGCCTCATTTTTGATACATTAGCTGCATTTTTAGTAACAATCCTTCCTACATGACACCCAAATTCTAGCTCTATATTTTTAATTGATGAAACTGCTAGTTCTTCAAGATATTCAAGCGAGATTCCAGATGAGTCAATTGTGTGAGCTAAAATAAATAACTTGTTTTAGTTGCAACTGTAACACAAATTATAGACTCCTTGTAACGTTTGATCAGCCATCCAATGCTATATTTATAATTTCTCCTTTTAGAGCGTCTTTAAAGTTACCTTTTTCTTTATCAAACACTATTGTTAGGAGTTTGACAGCTACGTTCTTTCTTGTTGGGTCACTATAGCCTGGCCTCAACATCAACATAAGTTTTTGGAATTCTGGATGTTCAACTAATTGAAAGATGAATTTGTTGCAAAAATCAATCTTGCGATATGCTTATCAAGTACGGCCTTTTGACTCAGATTTGTTCAAACAACATGTAACAATGACCCAGAACTTGTATTTTTATTTATTGGACCATTATTATTTATATTTTCTGTCCGTGATTTTTTTATCTAAAAATTAGTTTGAATTAATTAATACTAATTAAAAAAATAATTAATTATTATAAAGAGTAAATTATATCACCTTCTGTATTGTTTTCGTGACAACATTTATTTAAGTGTACTTTCATTCTTGCCACCAGACCCTGCTCTTTTTTGCAAATCCAACATCTTGCTTTACATCCATTGCCAATTTTTATTTCAAGCTTTTCAAATTTAGACCACGCTGGGTTAGATCTTCTTCCAGACATTTTTTTGTTTTGCTTAGTATGTTTTAAATATTTTTGTTTCTGCAAAAATATAGCTAGAGTTTTTAACCATTTCAGAGTAATATCTTTAGTTTTGACAAACAGTCAATATTAAATTATAACATAAAAATATTAAAAAAAAAAAATTAATACAATCTAAACTTAATATAATAAATATACAGAAAATACTTATACAATTGCATTGTGTTGATAGTTTTGTGGAGGTATAAGGTTAAAAGAAATGATTTTAGAATCTTGAGTATACTTCTGACTTGTTTGACCACTGCATTATTTACAAAAAGCACAGTCAACCAATTTCATATTACTTTAAAGTATAATCAAAGTTTATCAAAAATTTAAATAAAAAAAAATCTGATTTAAATAAAAAAAATCAGATTTTTTTAATTTTTCTTAAAAAATCACTTATTTAAAAAAGTATTGCTAGATGATACTAAAAGTCAATTAGTTAACTACATAAAAGAAATGGATTAAGTTTGTTATGGATTGTCTATAAGTAACATTTAACGAATTGTCTTCCAGTATGTCAAAAAGTACAAAAAAGTTTACCCATTTAATAAATACAATGGTGTTTGAAGACACATCCATACCTTTCAATAAAAAAGCATCAAGGGTTGTCTTTAAATCGTGTTTGTGGTTTAAACAGCACTTCTGTGAAAATTTGTTTCATCAATAAAGAAAATGTTATGAAAAAACACAGGTTTGAACCTCATCAAGTTCTGTACATAAACCTGTTTAAGTTATAACAAAAAAAGAAAATTTTGTGTTTTCTCTGTAACTAGTGCTGAACGGGGTGTTACGACAAATAATGTTTGTACTATGAACGCAACTGAAAAATTTATTTCATCTATAATGATTTTTAAGAGAAATAGAAATTAGAGCTTATAGATTATGCTTTCACTGGAATAATTGGATGCTCTAAAAATGCCTAGATTACAACTGACCTGTTTATAGAGTATGTAAAATATTTTCCAAAGCACAGTATCTATCGAAAATAAAACTCTTTTAGTTTTAGATAGGCATAAAACACACACAAAAAGCATAATTTTTAGGATTTTGGAAAGGAAAGTTAAATAGCTTTTATAACCTTATCACCTTTTACTTCGTTTTAGTTAAAGTCACTTGATCAAAGTATTTTTAAACCGTTTTAAACCCCCTTTTTTTTAATTATAGAATGGGGATCCTTGGGTGCATGAGCATTGAAGACAAAATATAACAAAAATATTATATTTTATTCTCCAAAGCATAAGTCTGCCTCTAAAGCATCATAAATCTGCCAAGAAGTTGCCTGTTCTGGCTTTCGTACATCTGGAATTTATCCTTTGTGTCGGGAAATAATTCCAGAAATTAAGTTTAATAATAATAAAAACTCTAATGCCATTTTACAAAAACCTGATAAAATTGAATCACAAGTTAATTCAAGCAACTTATTATTATCGTTAGAAGTTGCGGCGAACAGACGTATTTTATTGTAAAGAATTTTTTTTTACAAATTTCAAAACGAATTTTATAAGTTAACATTTGTTATCAATTTAATTGTTATATATGGCAGTTACCATTGGCGAAATAAGAAATATATAGAAATATAAGAAAGACATAGAGTTACTAATAAAGCAACAAGAAGAAAACGTTCTTAAACTCATTAGTGCAAATGCAAAGATAACGAGTGACAGACAACAAAAAGCAGAATTAAATATTATCGACAATATGGAAAAAGTTAAAAGACTCAAAAAAAATGTAGTTGATATAAAAGAAAACTTAAATATTCATGAAAAACTCATTGAAAAAAAGTTTAAAAATAATATTGAATCTATTGAGAAAGAAAGAGTTTCTAAAAATGTAGCACATAAAAATATTGGTCGTACCGACCTTAAATAAGACTAAGAGAAGTTGAAAATCGATCGCGATCGTCAATTTCTCTTAGTTTTTTATCTCAGGATCAATGGACTGAAAGAAAACGAAAATAAAACATGGACGGAAAGTGAAACAAAGGTGATCAAACTGTTTGAACAGACTTTAGGGTTAAAAATGTTAAAATTGAACGAGCGCATCGCTGCGGATGCAAATATGCAAATAAGCCAAGTACAATCATGATAATCTCTATGTTACTCCAATTTGATTAGATATCTCTATATTACTCCAATTAAAATAAAAAATACAATAAATAAAAATAAATGTGCTGATTTTTTGGAGGAGAGTTTAGATGTTTCACTATAAGTGAAACTTCTAACTTATTTACCACATTTCAAAATAATGTTAGTGTATAAATATGATAAAAACAAAATTTGTGTGAGATTGATAAAAAGAACTACTTATTTGTAGTCATAGAAACCTCGCAGAAGACTTAAGTCAGTCTTGTCATCGAGTACCTTTTTCTTAGACGTGTAATACACATAAAAAATCAGTTGCATACGTGGTATATATGTACGTGTTACATATATACCTTGTTATTATTATTATTTTTATTATCGATTTGTGTTAAAAGTTAAGTTACATTTATTTATTTATTCAAATTTAAAAGAATTTCTTACAGTTGTTTAATTTGATTATTTTAGTTTTTAGCTTTTTTTTCAGAGAGTGTTCGTTGTTTAAGTTTAATAGTGATTTGTTTCTGGAAACTAATTTGTTAAATAAATAGGGACCACGATATGTAATTGAGAATTTTGAGAGTCTTGTTGTTTCAAAAGGTATCTTAAAGTACCCTGTTGCTCTTTTATTTATATGTATTTATTATTATTATTATTATTATTATTATTATTATTATTATTATTATTATTATTATATTATTATCTGTATTTATTTATATTGTTTTTAAAAAAGTGTGCTGTAAAATGTTCTGAAACCAGACTTAGTTTATATTTAAACATGAAAAGTATATTTTGAAAAATATTTATTTGGAATATATTTAGTGCGTTCATTTGTTCCAGTAAGGGTTGAGCATGAGTAAATTTGCTTTTGTTGTATGCTAGTGTTGAAGCGTGTGTTTGACGTAAGTAAAGTGGTTGTAATTTAGATTTATGGGTACTACCCCATGCTATATTGGCATACATGAGATAGCTATTTACAAATGAAAAGTAGATAAGTTTGAGACATTTACTCAGTGTTTAACAACTGAATCATTTACTCAGTGTTAAGTAAGTTCAACATTAATGATTTATTAAAGATTAAAGATTTATCAAAATTTACGAAATTAAATGTAATGATTTTTTTATCATTATTTAATCAAAAAAGCTACTAAAACCAAAAGATTTCTATGAATAAATAAAGAATTGAAATAGGAAAAAAAAAGCGTACTGTTTCTTCTCATTTCAAAAATTTAGATCTAAAATAAAAATATAAATTTAAAAATAAAGTCACTGTTACTAAAGCTTTTTTTAGCAAATCCAATACAGTTGTTTTGGGAGTATTAAATCAAAATGATAAGACCGCAATAAGTTCGTTAGGACGTCTGAAAGCACCTAAATACCTAAAAAAATAAAAAAGAGGTTTTTTAAATCAGTTATTTACGATCTGCAATCCTATATTGCTATTATATTATCTGTCTACATAATCTTTAAGAAATTTTTTGTAAATTTTTTTTTTTTGATTTAAATCTTGTTATTCTTTTATTATTGTAAAACACTAACTTTTTTATTTACTACGTGAAATATTTAACATGAATATGCACAAAAAAGCAAAAAAATAAAAATAAAATTATAAGTAAATAAAAAACACAAAAACAAAAATAAAAAAAAATAAAAAAAAAAAAACTAGATAGACAAATTTATATTATAATGAACAGTTTGTATTATAATGAACAGTTTGTTTGTTTAAAGATGGGTTTTCCTATTTAATATGGAGTGCTTCTTTAATTTTTAATTTTTTTTTTTTGTTAGAAGCAGTATCTAAAAGTTTAAAACAATTATAGTTACTTAGATTTTTACAATTACCAGATGAAATTAAATGCTTATAAACATTAGATTGTTTGTCACTTGTAAGACGCTCATGAATTCTTGTTGTTAAGTGTCTGGAGGTTTATCCAATATAACTGGCATTACATCCAGCACAAGGAAATTTGAACAAGAATTCATGAGCATCTTACAAGTGTCAAACAATCTAATGTTTATAAGCATTTAATTTCATCTGTTAATTGTAAAAATCTAAGTAACTATAATTGTTTTAACTTTTGGATACTGCTTCTAACAAAAAAAAAAATTGAAAATTAAAGAAGCACTCCATATTAAATTGGAAAACCCATCTTTAAACAAACAAACTGTTCATTATAATACAAACTGTTCATTATAATATAAATTTGTCAATCTAGTTTGTTTGTTTTTTTTTGTGCGTTTTTTATTTACTTATAATTTTATTTTTATTTTTTTGCTATTTACGGTATTATAATTTGTATTATAATTTTTATAGGTTTGTAACAATTCTATTTGTTCGTTATTATTTCTCTGTGATGTCTTCAAATTTTGATTTTATATTTATATCCAGAGTTTTAAAATGTAACTTTATCTTTTGAAAGTGTGGTATGTTAACTACGAAACATGACAAGATTAAATAATATCGTGTTTTTCTTTAAAATATGTTTATATATATATATATATATATATATATATATATATATATATATATATATATATATATATATATATATATATATATATATATATATATATATATATATATATATATATATATATATATATATATATATACAGTCTGAATGTGTATCCTACCTGGATAAAAATCCAGTCTCGTCCTAGCGGGCACACGACGTTGGAATAACGTTGAAATAACGTTGATTGACGTTGATCAACGTTATTTCAACGTTATTCCAACGTCGTGTGCCCGCTGGGGTTTTTCAGTTGTCACCCGGTATAAACATTGCCTAGTTCTTATAAGATAGTTATTCTTATTATGTTTCCTTTGAAGCACTCTAATCATGAAATTATTAGGTTACTTCAAAACTTTTTTGCTCGTAATAAATTAAAACTTAAAGATTTACTTTTTTGGTTTTCTGCGCACTGGTTTCCCAATGCGCAATCTTGCGTGTTAACGCATGCGTTTTGTCTAATAATAAATGTAAACAATTACACACATTACACACGCAATAAATTTGAATCTAAATTGGAATCGTTAAATTTATATCTGTATTTCTTTTTTGGTATGGTGTTCACATTGTTATGATTTATTTTCTAATTGAATGAATGATGAAATTAATAACGTAAAATAAACTTTAGGATTTTTGATTTTGTTTCAGCTAGTTATTTTGATTAAGTTTAATGTTATATTTACATACACCTAGCAGATTTGTTAGGTCATTTAGTGTTTGTGATTAAAATTTTTGCCATGAATTAAAAAAAGCATTTTATGATTCACAGAATTCTTATAAACTTATAAAATGGGTAAATATTATTAACGCTTTCTTCGTTTTCTCGTGGTTTTGTTGCATTCCAACCAAACTTAAACCCAGTTTAGCCACTCGTTGTTAAGAATCCTTGTTGCAATAGTTAAACTTTTCTGTGTTTTTTTGCATTTTATTAGCTCTCTTTGTATATACATATTTAGTAATATTTAAATTTTTCAGCTGTGCAATTTGATGAAATTGAATATTCTTATTTTGGATTTTGTTATCAAAGACATTTTATCTAATTTATGGAATATTTTATATACTTGAATGCAGTCATATCTTTTTTGTGTAGATTTTAATTTTGTTTTTAACAGAAGGTTTAGCAACTATTCTCTATATAGTGACAACACCTGAACTGTTTTTAAGATCTTAAAGAAAAACTTAGCAAAATGAAAGTAATAAGCGAAGAACTCAATATAAATTTATAATTAAGTTAAAACATAAAAAAAGTACTTACCTACTTTCTTTAAAGTTTTTATACTAGATTAAATAATTTAAAAAAAGAAATTCTGCAATAGATGTAGTGATTTGCTTTTGTACACTTTTCATTGGTTATATATCTTTTTTTTTTTTTAGTATATAATGAAGTACTTAAACTGTAAATTTAATTAGCGGTTATAAAAAAGATTTATTAATTATAACATTAAGTTATATTGTTTTTTAAAAACCACAATAATAATGACTTGAAAGTTTTCTTAATTGATAGTGCTTTTATTTTTGTTTTATTATAATATATTTTTAAAACATGCGCAAAGTGTTGCTACATGGACTATTTTATAGCCTGCTGCTATAAGGTAGAGTTGCTACATTGACTATCTTATAGCCAGCTGCTACAAAGGAGTACTGCTACATTGATTATCCTATAGTATGCTGCAAGGGAGTGCTGCTACATCGACTATCAATAACTGTTTATTGACTAGTAGTCATTAAGCAGTAACTGAAACTCAATATATAAAGTTTAGTTAATATCTTTGAAGATGGTTGATTTGTTAAATTGTTTGGATCTACCAATAACTTTATTTACCACCATATTAACAAGATGATTCAACTTATTTTTTTGAGTTAAACTCGTTATTAAAAACTTTATTTTTTTAATATAAGGTTACTTTGGTAAATCGTTGTTAAAAAAAATTAATAGATAAGGTCTAAAATACAGAGGATTGTAAAAAATCACTTAACACATCTACAATTCTACGTGATTAATTATGATAGGTTGCTTTTTATAAGATGAATTTGCTTTCATTTGTATAAAAATGTTTTCTATGCAGTAACTAACTAATTGTATGGCTAACTAGTTTTGGTATTCTATTTTTATAAGGTAAAATTAGTATACAATACATTGATAGAATTTTTTGTTTTTTGATTTCTAATTATAACAAATTTAGTTTAGAATAAAAGTTGTTGATTGCAAAAGTGTTTGTTAGGTTTAAATTCATTTGGTGAATTCTCACCTATAATTCTTTTAGCACCTTGCTAAAAAATTAATAATATTGTTTTACTGTTTTGGTTGTGACGTAAATTTAATCTACTTTTTTCAACATATAAGAAGAATATTATCTATTAAACTTTTTTAGACTTTTTTTAGTATTATTAGTAGAGGATTTCACAAAAATATTCTAACTGATAAGCACTAACTTCATTGTATCTATTGATTTTATTAAATAACTCAACAAATCCTTAAAGTGAAAAAATCAGTCATGGGCATTTATCCTCTAATAAGTAAATAAATTGAAAAATATAAAATGTATGCAATTATCAAATATTGTTTGATCAATATTAGGTGCTCTTACATAGTTTTCAACTTAGCTTTTTTATGCGTAATTTAATAATGTTTTTTGCTTTACCAGATTTAGTTTATTCTTTTTTGCAGTGTTGTATTTTTTTGACCTCTTTTTTATTACTATATTTTTTCTACAGAATCAGAGATTGACTAATTTTATTGTTTATTGTTTATTATTTGCTTTTGAATGCTTTTCCTTAATTCATTGCAGATCCTAAATCAAATCCATTTCATACATTTTTTGTAATAATATGAAAACTTGCAATAAAAGTTGTCTGTTATAATGTTAAGAAGTTCTATGCTTTTAATGTATGTTAATGCTTTTAATCTAGCTACTAATTTTATTATAATTTCCATTATTGTTTAATACTGTGTTATTTTTTAAATTGCTATCTTTTATTTTTTTAAAAAACCTGATAGTGGCATGATGTCCACTATTGCTAAGTGTTGATGTCATTTAATAAATAATCATTATCAATTAATAAATCTAACAGTTTTCTTAATTGATTTTTTTTAAAAGCACTTAAAACAGCTTTTAAGCATTTTAAGTACTTAAACCTTAAAGTAGTAGTATAAAGTACAATGTAAAAAAATGTAAAAAAAACAACAGTACTTTAAGTTTTGACATCTTCATTGTGTTGATTCTATATATTGACAGTACTGTTTTTTTTTTTACTTAAAAGTGATATAAATTTATTTATTCACAGTTATTTTTGTTTTATTTCTTTTTGTTGATTGCTCTTTTAATAGTTTTTATATAATTTAGAATTAAACTTGTTTTTTAATGTTTTTTTTGTAGCAACTAAATCAAGCTTGTAATAAACATTTATTTTTTATTTGGTAACATTTAAATTTTATCTATTATTACTTTTTTTAAACCAATTTACTTTCAACAATGGTGCAAGGAAAAAAACTGCTGACAGAAGACTTTTGTAGTAAATTGTAGTGAATTTTGTTTTGAGTTTGGAAAACATGAAAGAGTACTAAATTGAGTTTAGTTGCGAGATTGAGTTTTGTTTTGATAAAGCAAGAAATAATTCAAGCAGAAACCAAAAGCTTGATGATGGAGCAAAAGAAGATAGTTAGATGATGAGCAGCAACCATATTATTATTTTTAGAAAAATCTTTATTTATTTATTTATTTAAAAAAAAGAATCTTGATGACTCAAACTTAACAGTTAGATTAGGTCCAACTAAATGTACAGTGTTTTTTTTGGTCTTGTCTAGAAGAGAAAGTCATCCTTTGAAGAACCAGCTCAAATAAAACAGTAGTTCATACAGGGACAAATAAGAGGTTTGTAATTGTAGAGAAATTAATCAAGAACTGCCACGTCCATATAATAAAGCTGTTGTGTCAACGTATGTGCTGTGTCAACAAATTTGTTGTGTCAACGAAGCTTTTAAAGATTTATATCAATATTTTATCAAAATTCTTCCTAATCTTTTTTCTGAAATGAAATGCAAGACTCAATAAACTGAAAATAATGGAACTTAATATCAGACAGCACTTTTTTTGCATTGATTCCTTTCAATAACAAATAGATATTTGTAAAATAAATAATATACGAAAATCACAATATAAAAAATTACAGTCAGCTTTAAAGCAGTAGTAAATAGTGAAATTTTTTTACCAATTTTTTCAGAAATTGGTAAAAAAATGAAATAAGTGAAAATGGAAAGTCTGCATTTTTAAGAAGAAGGAGAACAATAGGAGCACATTAAAGAATGGTCATTAGAGTCTTTGCAAATTAAGGGATAATAGCCAGTAACACTGAGATTTGAAGATGAAACAGCCAAAATCAAATTAGTTTTGCAAAGAGAATTTTCTGGAGAATTTTGATTTGATTAGAATAGGTAAGATTAAATGGATAAAAATATCACAAATGTTTGTAAAATATTGAAACAATTTTATATATTTTAAGTTCAAGTTTTTATTTTATTTAGATGTATTTTTATTTTATTTATAATGTTTTTATTTATTTATAATAAATATTTTTTTGATTTATAATAAATATTTTAAGGTCAAGCTTTTAGTTATTAGAAAACTTCACTTGATTATTAATTGTGCATGGAACCCTAAGCAATGTTACTAGTTATGTGTTACTAGTAACAGTGCGATCATGATGACCCTGACCTAAAGTAGTTATAAGGAGTTACTTCTGTAAACAGTAACCTAACTGATTGCTCAGGTGAATTTAAATATACGATAAGAAAAACATTTTATTTTAAGAGAAAATGGAAATTAAGGTAAACAGTCTGTTATATGGTTGTAGTCATTAGTTATATCAGAAGCCATCCTCACAGTGCATTTTTTTATAGTGCCTGTTGACACTGACATGTATTTTATTTTTTTAATAAGTTCACTTTTTTATTTTGAAAGTCATTAAAACGATGTTCAGATATGCTAATAAAATATTCTCCATTTAAAAATTCACAATTTCTTGAACAGCTACATAATTAGCAGCCCACATAATTAGCAACATTTGATTACTTAATGATTTAAACCATGAACAAGTTCTGAGTTTTAGATACTTTGTAATAAAATTCTTTTTGGAATTCCTTTCTGAATCTTTTTTTGCCAAAATCATTGTGTATTTCAATAAAATGATTTCTTATTTTGAGAAAGTTGTTTTTTGCAAATAAGAAATGGTGAAAATTAACTATTATTTCACATGAACAAGTAACTTTCAGTATGCTCACTTTTAAATTTGAATTTTAAATTTTTTGCTCTTGTTTTTGGCATTTTGATGTTTAATTCAAAGTTTTAATTTGTGTGTGTGTGTTGTTGTAGAATTTATTCAATTATCAACCTTTAAATTTTCTCTTATTGTTTTTATTTACAAAAATCTTTTCTTTTTTTTTTTATTATTATTTTCATAAGGATTACCTATGATTTACATCATTTCATACTGAAAAATTTCAAGTTTTTTTTATTTCGCTGAGTACTATTATTAATTATTTTTAACTCCTTAACCTCTTCCTTTATTTTAAGCTGCTATTTTGTGGTCTACTTGTTATTTTTAATATTTTGTTTAATTTTTGTAACTTAAATAATTTCATAAATGTTTACAAAGTAAATTTATATGTTAAAGAAATCTAATTTAAATATAGAGAACAATATAAATAGAAGCATTCAGTTTTACTTTTAAAAATATTCTGATTTTTGTAAAGTGTTTTTTTTTTTTTCATTATTTGAATTTTAAAGTTTTTTTTAAATTTTAAATTTTTTTTTCAATTATAACATTTTTTTAAAAAAGGGTTTGCTTCCCTAAGGTCCAGGTGGGTCACCTATAAATTTTATAACAACTCTCGGCTCTTTTACTTCAAATTGAGAAGTTCTGCAGTAAAACAAGTTAATTGTGGTACTTCCAAAAATTTAGTAGTTTGCATATCTTGCTCATAAATCTGCACTGCTATTGTATGACAGAAAGACTATCACCACCAAATTGTCACTTTATGACTATCATAACCATATTCCTTTTTTTTCAAAAAAGGAAAAGAATAATAAATAATTATACAGTACAGAAATGTTTAAGTAGAATATGATCTAAAGGAATAAATTTTTCTGATTTATGAGAACTTTTTAACAAACAGTAGCATATATTTTTGTAGCATAACATTAGGCTACAAAAACATAGTTGATGCATTGTTAAACTATGATTCATCATACAAATATGATAAAAAAAATTTTTGCATCTATAATCTTTAAAAAAATAGAAGTTTTGTAATGAATTTTTTTAATGAATTTTTTGTAAAAAAAAATTATATTCAAGATTTTAATATTAAAAGGTTTTTCATTTATTTGTTTCATTATTCTAAAATGTCTTAAGCAGTTTTAAGACATTTTTGAATAAAAAAGTATGTTATTTAAATTTTATAAAAATATATTTTATCTTTGAATATCTAAAGTGCCTTTAAATATTCAAAGATCAAAAAATTTTTCATTTATTAGGAGCACTGATAGTCCTGTAGAATTTAGTCTCAACCTAGAAAAAATTATTATAAAGACATGTTATATATCGTTGGGAATTTTTTCCTCTTTAAAATGACTAATTGGTAATTTTTTTTATGTGGGGGAAAAAAGTTGTGATCTTTCAAAGATTAGCAGAAAAGCACAAAAATTGGCATTTTTGGTCGAAAAATATAATTCTATCAAGCAAGTAAATGTAATATAATTTTTATATTTACTATTAAATATTAATAGTTGATTTAATATTGAACTGAAAGTTAAATAATAACTAAAAGTATGATATAGGGGATATAGGGGCAGAGGGGGACTCCATTTTAGCAAATTTTTTGAAAATTCGAATTAAAGGTGTGTGTATAAAACAATAATTATTCTATTATATATTAACATATTAAGCGTGATTATTCGGTAAAGTTACCAAGATAATGTAAAACATATTTTATAGAAGTTTATCTTGGAAGATCTTAAAAAAGCAACTACGTGAACATCAACTTGAACACGAGTTTTCACACCCACATCAAACAACCTTTAAAATATCCTCTGTACCTCTATTTTCGTTTGTTGCTTTTGGTGATTACATTATTTTCCATCCCCAATTAAGTGGGTCAAGGTCACTGTTACTTAGATATCTCCAAATACGCACTTGATGGTATACTCTCAATCCATGGTAGTAAGCAGCTCTAGGAGAAGTTGAAAGAACAGAAGGTCTATGTGAGCCTGATCAGAGTTTACCATTTCCTTGTACTTTTGCTTTCGTATTTGTTGTAGATTTGATGTTGAGGAATGTTGCAGCTGAAAGAAACGAGTTGATGTATTTTCAATCTCATCAGGCGATTTATCATTGTATAAAAAATATTTTCTGTATCGCACAAATCTTTGGCTTCACACTTTCTGAAAATTGAAGTCTTTCAAAAATTGTGAATCGCTGATGTTGTATCACAACCTATAAACGTGTGAGCGAAAAGAATATTGTTAATGACGTTTTGCTGTACTGCCAAAAATCTGATCAATGTCATAAAATTCACACTGGCAATCATGTCTCTTTGTCATACTTGTTAAATATATTTTATGTATAGATTCAACTGATTTACAGTAGTCTAATAAGAGACAAAGAATATCGCTGTCATCTGCAAAGATGACAGCGTAGTATCTGCGTCAGAATTACAAACATACACAGTTAAACCTCTTTCTCTTAATTTAACTTCTAGAATTTGGATAAATGATTTTTATTTGGCAAAATTGCATAAAAATTTATTTCAAACAGACAAGGATTGCTTTTATATATTTCAACTGCAAATTGTGTTAAAGATCAAAGCTTTATACGTGTAGTGTCTTTTGTAGACTTTTCATATCCATCGAATACTACCACACTAACTTCAAGGTAATTTAGAAATTAAATGTACTTTTTCAAAATATTATAAAATATTTCACCCTTGTTCCAATTGCAACAGTATAAAAGAGCGCCACCATAGGCAACTCTTAAAGAATTAGGAGCAAACGGCATAGATATCATTGGCTTTGTTAGGTAATTTTTCAGCTTGTGTTTTTGAGCACTGCGCATAAGACCATCTTTAAAAAGTGACATGGAACAAAGTCAGTTTTATTGTAAAAGTAGTCTTCAATTTCTTTTTCTGGTTTTTTCTCAACGATAACTGACAAATGTAAAAATAATGTCAAGGGATCAACTGATATATTTTCATTGTTGACTTTAATATTTGAGTAGAGTCCTTGAAGATTTTTGAGTTGATTACTTCTCTTAAAGGATACCTCTGTGTATACCATATCATTTATATGTGGCTGTATTGATGCACCAATGCTTTCTGAACAATATCAAGTTGCCTGATTAAATTCATCTACAAGCCCTGAGTCCAGAGCCTCAAGATCAAGATCCTGAGTCCTGAAGATCAAGATGTCCTCTTACATCAAATGGGTTATGAGATTAAATTCATCTACAAGCCCTGAGTCCAGAGCGTCAAGATCAAGATCCTGAGTCCTGAAGATCAAGATGTCCTCTTACATCAAATGGGTTATGAGATTAAATTCATCTACAAGCCCTGAGTCCAGAGCCTCAAGATGTTGAGTCCAGAGCCTCAAGATGTTCTCTTACATCAAATGGGTTATGAGAATCAAACCATTTAAGTTTCTGAAAATCTTCTGAGTCATGCTTGATCCTTCTCGCGCAAGTCAATAAAATAGGATTATTTAATCTTATTTATACCTATGCATTGTACTTGTCCAAACATGTAACACATTTTCAGTAAATCTATTGCCAACAACTCCTCCTTCGCCATGTATTCTTCTTGCTTTTCTTCAAATAATAGAAATAACTTTTTTTCGGTATCTCAATTTTTATTATGCATATTTGAGTTGTACATTAATTTAATTTCAGCTTTTTCTTAATCGCTTAGTTTAATCCAAATTTCCTCCGGCAATATGGATAAAATAGTTGATGCAGCAAACATATGGTTGACTGTTACTGAAGCATAAACAGTTTCAAGAGCAGTTTTCAATCCACTTCCTTCCATCAATGTTCCAATAACTCCAAGAAAACTCATTAGCTGATGAAATCCACCACTTCTAGTAAAAACGTTCATTTTCTTTGAAGCCGCAATTTCAGAGGCTTTGACGTAAAGCTGTTGATCAAATGTCACACGGGGCATTCCAAGTTGTAGCTTCTCTGACTGTATTACAATAAAACTTAACAAAGAATAAAACGCATTGAAATCAGTTGCCAGTAAGTTGATTACTGGAAGCATGGTTACTTTAGATATTGGTAGGACATTATTAACTTGATGACTCATATAGGCACCCCAACTAGGGCATTGTAACTCAAAGATATATAACATGTTTCAAAGTATATTAACAAGGTTTGGCTTTAAAGTGACCTTAAATGAAAGAAAAATTTTCCTTCTCCTAATGTTTGCATCATTTTGTAAAACTCAGACACTGTGTAAAGATCAATATCTTCCTTTTAGTTTTATGTATGCTGCATTAAAGACAGTAAGCATTTCTGTTGAAATTTATTTCATTTTTCTACTTAATACACATACAGAAGATTCATTTTTTAAGTCTATAATTTTTGAGTTTTGCTAGAAATTAATTTTAAAATTGTTTAGAAATTGAACTTTTTGCATTTAAAACATATATTTTGAATTATTTGTACTATCATTTGCAAGATTAGATAATTTGTATTAAAATCTAAAAATAGCAAATCATTACATAATTACATAAACACCAAGATAAGTAATTTACTAAAAAGTTTTTGATTAAAATTGCCTAAACAAACGATTATATTTCAAATACATAAAGAATACTATATTCTAATAACTTTAGAATTCGAAGTATAGAACCACAACTTTTTAATACCTCTGCCCATTTTTACTTACAAATACACAGTTTAACAAAAATATTTGACAAAAACAAACAAAATAATAAAAAAAGGTCCATCTTGGGGGTCGTGGCCCCAGTGGCTCTGGGAGCCATGATTTTAGTAACAAAAAAGATAATATACTCAACACTTTTATATTATTTAAATATAAATATTATTATAGTTAAAGTGCAACTTATTCTAAGCATGTTTAAAATTCATTAGGAAAATTTAAAATTTTGTATTTTACCCCCTAATCTTTGTGACGTCAATGACTCTTTTTAAAGAGGAAAGAATAAGCTTTCCAATAATATTTAACATGTCTTTATAATAGTTTTTTCAAGGTTGACCCTTTTTTGGGTGAAATTCTACAGGACTATAAATGAATATGATCAAATAATACAACAATGCAAAACACAAGTGCCTGAATTACTATTTTGAAATTAACATTTTTTTAATATTATTTTTCATGGATGAAATATATTTCATCCATATATATAAATAATATATATGGATAAAATAAAATAAGAAATATATTTTTAAGGTATTTACTTATTTTGATATATACAACTACAACTTGTTTCTATGTGCAGCAGCCTTGTTTGTCAAAGTTGGTGTTTTGAAGTTATAGAGTTGAGAGAGTAACAACTGAAGTAGCCTCCTCGATGGTTGTGGCCTTCATGGCTTTGGGGAGGTGAAGTGAAATAAACAAAAAACAAACAATGTTTACTATTTTAAATAAGATCTTTTTGATATTATATTTTTATTATTATGATTAATAAAATTTTAAATATTATTAAATCTTTTTATTTTTATTTATTTTTTTATTTATTATTTTTAAAACATTTAGTTATTAATTATAAAATAGGTAATTTTTCATTTAGTTTAATAAACATTTTCATTGAAGTTAATGAAATGTCAGATGAAACAAATCCAAGTAACAATGAAACAATGCTAAGTAATGATGAAACAAAGCTAAATAACGATGAAACAAAGCTAAGTAACGATGGAACAATGCTAAATAACAATGAAACAAAGCTAAATAATGACGAAACAAAAGTAAATACCAATGAAACAAAGCTAAGTAAGGATGAAATAAAGCTAATTAACGATGAAACAAAGCTAAGTAATGATGAAACAAAAGTGAGTGATTTAGAAAAAGAGGTGGCTAGTTTAAGTTTTGCATTAAAGTTAATGGAAGAAAAAAATATACGATTAAAAAAACATTATAAAAATAACATCAAAAACTTAAGTACAAAACTTGCTGATTTTGAAAAACTATTGGTTACAGAGAAGGAGTACATTGTAAAACTACTAAATGAAAAAGATGAAAAAATAAAATTTCAAAATCACATAATACAGTCATTTTCCAATCAGAAAAATATTCCTCATGAAAACATTAATTTGCACATATCTAAAAGTACCTTATATAATTTGCATGACAACAAAAATGTTCAAGCTGAAAAATTGAGTCACCAGCACTCCTATTCTTCAAGCAATAATGATTATGGTATGATTATTGACATAAAAGAACAGATAAATGATAATGGTATGATTATTGACATAAAAGAACAGATAAAATCATCACTTACAGAATTATCTCAGAATTATAACCAGAAGACCATTCAAAATAAACAAGAAATAAATCTCGACAAATTTTCAGATGAATTTGTTAGTTCTACTTTTAAACTAGCAAATGAACAAATTTTATCCCGGTCTTTTGAAAAAAACTTTCTTGTTTATAATTACTCTTCTAATCTAGCTCATTCATGCATTAAAAGTGGTATTGAGTTTTTATGCAGCCAACCAATTCAGAAACATGATTGTTCAAGCATTACAAATGTCAAAATTGAAAATGTATTGTTTAATGAGTCCGAAAATAATGAATCAAAAAACCAAAATGAAACTTTATTCAATTATAATAATGAAAATAAAAATCAACCAATCAGCTGCCCAATTGAAAAACTACAAAATCAGAAAATTGAAAGGAGTGAAACTAAAATAAACAGTTGTAAAGAAATAGATAATAAATTATTTAAATTAGAAAACCATATAAGTTGTGACAATTTAATTAATAACCCAATTTTTATGCAGCCAGATCAAAATGTTGGGGAGGATAATATTTTAGGTTTCACCACAAAAAATCAACAAAGTTCTGAAGTAATGAACCATTTAGACTTAAATAATGTAACAGAAAATGAAATTTCAAAACTTGACCAAAACATTGAAATGCATAAGCAACCAGATTATTTTTCTTGTATAAACCAGACAATAAACCATTCTGATGCAATGATTCCTAACCGAGTTATCAGTAATCGAAAGCAGTGTGACTTTAGTTTTGTAGAGATGTTGCGCATTCAAACAGATCAAAGTAGCATCATAGAAAATCATGCAAATTCTAAGAATATGATGAGCCATAATCACAGCATAATGGCAGCTTTAACAACTGATCAAGACAGTGAAACTCATGTTTTGAACTTTCAATCACAAAGCTTAGACAGTAATACCAATAGCATAAAAACAGAATATGTTATGGATGTTATACATGATGTTATGGATGATCAAGAAGTTTCTGAAATAAATAAATTAGCTGCTGAATTTGATGCACCAGAATTTGGTTTATGTAAAATGAATATAGAACCAGGCCATATGTACCAACCTGACCAAACTTTTGATGAGCTGTTTGATTCTTGTAATTCATTAGAATCTAAAATAAAGCAATCAGATACATGCTTAGATATCAATCATCAATCAGGTCATTTCAGTGTATTCCAAAACCATCCTAAAGTTATCCAAAAAGAAACTTATCTTGAATCAGAAATAAAAAATCAATTAGAGTGTATCATTGCAATTCCAACTAGTGATATGACTGTTGCCTTACAAAACCAACTAGATTATAACATTGAAATACAGCTTGATCAGAGTTATGAAATGAACCACCAAAATGAAAGAAGTATTGTAGATGATTTAATTTCTGAAGTAATAAGAGATATTTGTAATTCGTTGGAATACTGTGATTCAGATTGCATTCAACTTCAAACTCAAGAACAAAATAGTTTTGATATAACAAAAAATCTTGTTAATGAAGTTCACAAAAAACTTGATCTTAGTTGCGAAAGTCAATTAGAGCATACTTTAATAATAGGAAATCACTTGGATCAGAGTTCTGAAATAAAGCCATACAGTCATGTTAATAGAAAATCTGATGTTACTTGTAATGTGCTACAAAAGCCATTTGATTGCTTTTCAACAGAAAATAATTTTAACCAACAGCCTTTTAACCAAGTAAATCTTTACCAACCAAACCAATCGGATCTTAATCAAGCTGTTTCTTACCAACCAAATCACAACCAACCTGAACTTAACCTACAGTTTGTTAGTCAGCCAGATCTTAACCAATTAGATATTAAACAACTAGACCTTAACCAACTTAATCAACAAGATTTAAACCAAGATATTAACCAATCATATCTTATCCAACCAGATATTAAACAACTTGTTCTTAACACACAAGATGTTAACCAATCAAATCACAACCAACCAGACAAAAACCAATTAGGCCTTAACCAAGAAGACAATAACTTCTCAAATCTTAACCAGCCAAATAATAGTCAAGTAGATTTTAACCAACCAGGTATTTGTCAATCAGATCAACCAGACATTAACCTATTATCAGACATTAACCTATCATCAGACATAAACCTATCATCAGACATTAACCTATCATATTCTGAACTAGTTATCTATCCTGAAAATATTGATAAAAAATTTGAAAAATGTTTTGAATATTTTAATGATAATAAAAATGATTCGATTCTTGTTTCTCATTCAGTAAATCAAGAATATCAAACTGAAATACCTAAGGAGCCTCCATGCAATGAACTTTTGTATGCAACTGATATTCTATCTGAATTATCTGAGAAACCTCCGTGTGATGAACTTTTGTATGCAACTGATCTTCTATCTGAATTATCTGAGAAACCTCCATGTGATGAACTTTTGTATGCAACTGATCTTCTATCAGAAATTTTAAATCATCTTAACTCAATAGACTCTCCAATAGTCTCTCTTAATCCTCCAATAGTCTCTCTTAATCCTCTTTATGAAACAAGCAACCAAACCAGTAATTTATATACATCAAAAACGAAACAAAGCGTTGAAATAAAAAACCCATTAGATCAAAATTTTCAAGAAAAGAACCATCAAAGGGTTACGGACCAATCAAAGGATCATCAAGATTATCAAAGGATTACAGATCAGAGTTCAAAAATTTTTAATCAAATAAATGATAAAAACGGAATTGAAAATGAAATAATATTTGACAATAAAATAAAACTGCCTGAGTTAATTTATGAAGTCCAAAAGCAAGATTTTGAAAACACAACAGGAAACTATTTAAACTGTAAAAATCAATTCAATCAAATGGATATAAATCATTCAAACAACATTTGTGAAATTCAAAATCAACAAAATTTTACTTCTGAATTAAATGATGAACAAAGTGATTCAAGTATTATAAAAAGTCAAATAAAAAATAACAATGAAGTTCAACAACTTGTTAGACAAACATCAAATGATTCAAATCATAAAAGTGTTCAAATAAATCATTTAGATTATACCATTGAAATGCAATACCAACTTGATAATAGTTCAGAAACACTACCACAACAAGTTAAAACCAATGCCTCAGAATATGAATCAAACTACACTTGTAAAATTGAAACCCCATCTCAATCATATTCTGACTTCAATCTTTTGAATTCATCAAAAAATCTTAATAACCAATCAGAACTTGACAGCGAAGTACAAAATCAGGAATGTTTTAATCTTGAGTTAAATAACCAACCTCAAAGTTGTAATGAAACAGATAAACATTTTCATAATAATGATGAAGTCAATTTATTTATTTTAGGTGCTAAAATACCAACACAACAAAGTGATTGCTACTCACTTGAAGTATCTAAATTGAATAACCAGTCAATCGATTTCAGTGTATTAAATTGTGATCCGTCTGGAATTGATCCTGAATTAAACCATGAAATACAGCTAACTGAACAAACTTCGAAATTGCTCAGTCAGTCAGACAATTGCAAAGAGCTCCAAAGCAAATCATTTTTTATTTCTGATTCTGCACACGAAACAAATCATTGTGATCTGCTTTCTGAAATACTAAACCATCTAAATTATAGCGATTTGAACGAAAAACAATACGAAATTTGAACAACCCAAAAAACATCCTGAAAGTCTCAAACTCAGTGACAGACTCAAAACAAGTAACCATAGTAATTTAGAAATCATTGATGCAATTTGGTTTTGTTAAGTTTCAGAATTTAAATGCAGTCAATTGTATTGCAATTTAAAACAAACTGGAAAATCGAACTGTTATATCGACCAATCAAGGTTAAAATAACAGTTACATTATTACAAATCAAATAAAAATTAAAACCAACCAATCAGAGGAACTGGATTAAATATGATCTACTAATTAAAAATAATTTTCGTTTTATAAACATTTTTCGATTCAAACATTGGTTTTAAAATTTCCCAAAGAAAGAAAGACAACTGTTAAATAAATTAAATGCAATTTATCAAACAAAACTAAAATATTTTAAAACATGATAAGCCAAAACAATTTTAAACAATTTAAAATGAAAAACTTTCACTTATATCGCAAACATAGTTCATTAAATCTTTAGAAATTATGTTAACTTAACATTATTTTGAGTAGGAATGATCTGGTTGGTTGAAACATTTTAAATTTTTTGAAATGATTAGTTATAATTGATGTGATTGTGAACTTCGTAAATATTGTTGAAAGATGATTGAAGCGTAAAATAGTGGTAACAGTGGATTGGTTTAAAGATTTGGAGTAATGGAAATTTAAATATGTGCACCACTTGCTTTTATGAATGTATGCATTATGCAGAATAAAAGCATGTCTCAGCAGAACGCAAGAGTGTGTGCATTTTGCAGAACACAATTGTAATATATACATTATATCCCTAAAATTAACAATTTAAGTTTTAACTCAAAAAGGTTGTCCTTAACATCAATAAAAATAGAAAATAAAAAAATTAACTTTAAATTAAAAATGATATTTTTAGCTTGTATCAATTTTATAGATGAATATATTTCTTTTAACTTCCGGTATTTTATTTTCAAGAAATAATTTTTTTTTATTCTCCTTTTTTTTTTTTTCAATAGTTATTTATAATTAAAAAAATATTTTTTTTAATTATATTTTATTTATGTTCTAATTATGAATAATTTTTTTTTTAATATTATGTGATTTTATTGGAACTATTTTTAGATACTGATTTTAATGTTAAATGTAACCTATGATTTCAATAAAAAAGTGTATTCAATGTCATTTTTTATCAAACACTTCATGCGTTTATCAAACACGTGTTGCGTTCTGGGTATTGGAATGAGGGATAACCAGTGATATTTTCATTTATAAAATTTTATCTCACCTAATTTTAATGTAATTTAATTTATAGATAATATAGGCTTATATAATTAGAAAAAATAGGACTCAGTGCTATAAGCGAATATAAAAATGAGAAAACTTAATTAAATGTAACGTTATATTATACACCCAGTTCCGGGGCTGGTACACCCAACGTTATATTATATACTGTCATTAGAGTCTTCAAATTTTAGAAAACTTCAATCATTAGGTATAAAAAAACAGCTATTAATAAAAGCTCCTCAAATTTGCTCGCCACCCCGCAACTTGGCGGGCGTAGAGAGACACGACTCTGTATACGCCAACAAAAACTCATCAATAGCTATAATATTGACTTTACTCAGATTTTGCAAATAAATGACGTAGTGATAATATGATTACACTTATGTAACGCAATTTTTGTTCCTAGCTTCTTTGTGTTATATGTGAATTGCTTAAGTCTAAAGTATGTGAAAAAATGACTTCATTAAGCACTAACTTTGCTTACGCGACAACAGCACAAATAAAGTTCGTTTTTTTTTTGTAAAAATAAAAAGAATAAATTTAAGTGATTATCTACTAATTTATAATTGCTCTGTTTTTTTAAGAACATGGAGCATTCTATTTTGTAGAATATATTTTAAAATTGTTATATATATATATATATATATATATATATATATATATATATATATATATATATATAACAATTCAAAAATATGTATATATATTTTCACAACTTTATATTAGTTACAATTTTTTTCACATTATAAAGTAAGGAAAGTATACTTCCGTTACAAAAGATTTTATTTAATCAAATAGTGCTAAAATATATTTAACAAAAAAAACAAAAAATAACACTCAGTTAGAAAAGAAAAAATTATAGTAAAGTAATTATAAATTTAGGAAGCATTAGTTGAATATATTAATGAAAGACTTGTTAAGATAGATTATATTATTATAAGAAACTCGTCGAAGACTGAATAAGTCTTATCATCGAGAAGCTTGGGGTAATACGCAAGATACACATAAACATTGTGATTCTTATGCACAAATATTTTAAATATTGTGTTAAAATTTTGTTTTGTTTTTTCTAGTTGTATTATGATTTGTGTGTGTATTTTTTTTTTAATGTTTCTAAGATTTATATAAATCAGACTTTTCTGAACTAGAACAATGTGTAGACTACAACAACAAAAATGTGTAGATTTTCTAGATTTATGATTATACTGTGTATCACTCTCTCAAAGTAGCTCCTAAACGTAGTCTCCAATCATGTTTTCGTTTTATTGTCCTTGCTAAAGACGTTTAAATTCTATGATCTCCTTGATCTGTAGTCCGACGAATAAAGCAGCTCTGACCTAAGCCTCGGACAGTTTTGGAAAAAGATCTTGGAGGTAGTGAAGTACTGCTGAATCTTTTTCAAGAGCAGTGGCAAATCGCTTAATTAGGCCTAACTTAATTTGCAGCAGTGGTATAAGTACTTTATGAGGTTCTATCAGAGGCAACCACTTTACATTGCTCTTCCCAACAGAAAACTCGGTCCGTTGTAGCCATTTCTTTTTGCATTAATGCGCTTAAGTGTCACGGCTTTCCCAAAGATAGAGGAAACAAGGAAATTTCGAGAAACCTTCTTAAAGACCCATATAGAATGATACCATTTTGAAGTCACCGATGACCTTTTATCCGTAGTTGTCATACTTTAATGCACTCAGTAACATTTTGATACAGGTATAGTCCTCTTTGAGATGTACTGAGTGGACCATCGAGAGAGATGGGTAGTTGTTTCCATTGTGAAGCAACACGGCTTTGAGGCTCTAGGATAAACTGTCTATGAATAGGCGCCATTCAATAAGAGTGCATGCGATACCTTTAGCCTGGAATAAACCGACAATATTGTTGCAGTTGCACAGACCATCACGCTGACTAAACAAGTTGGAGAATCTTTGATGCCGCTTCCTCTAATCCGTGACTTATACGCTATCATCAACCAAGTTCCACGGATATCAGAAGCACGCATCAATTTTGTAAGCCCGAGGTCCTTAATTAAATCGTTCACGTCTTTCTGGTTAGGGAAGTACGGCTTCCTATCTCCAACTTCATCTGCGGAATTGTAGTCCATATCTCCAGTATCTGCCTCCCTGTCTGACTTGTTGCTGTCTCCTAAAGAAGGTCCGATGCCACCTAGGAGGAATCGCAACAAGAAAACTTTTTTTTTTTTAATATGTTCTTTATTAAATGTTTAAGATACAAATACAAATATAAAAGAGAAAAGTTACAAGTGAAGATATCGTAATAAGTAAATAAATAAAAAGTAAATAAATAACGCGGATGCTCAAAGAAGACCGTTAGGTCTTGTCACAGAGAAACGCTGATTTAGAACTTGGAACTTAAAATTTATACAAAATATAAAAATCGTTATACAAATAAATGAAATCGTTAAAATTAATCCTTTTACAAATAGATAATATAAATAAACAAAAATATACAAGTATTTGATTTAATAAATAAAAAGATAGCGGACACTCGCAGAAGACCATCAAGTCTTCATCGAAAACCGATCGTAAATTTAAAAATTTCATAAAAGTCAAATGCATACATACATGGTCAAGTGTATAATACACAAGAAAAATTTAAGTGCATTCATATACATATTCAGTTACATCACTGCATAAAAAATAAAAAAGGAATTAAATTATTCAATGTTTAAAAATACAATAAATTTATCATCAATAGACAAAATGATTTCCTTAAACTTTCTTTCAAATGAGAAGTAACTCCATTCCAAAAAAAAATTAAAATGTTTTAAAACTATTTTATTCCAAAGAGATCAAAAAGAAATCAAAAGATCAAAGCTGTGTGGTTCTGAGGCAATGGAAAAAGGTATATCCGGATAAACAATCTGAGGGGCATTTCGGGCGGTGCAACGATGTTTTGGGTTTACCATGCAGATGTTGCTTGAGTGGTCCGTCACTCAAGCAACATCGTTTTTCCTCTTTACCAACCTGTAACATAGCCATAAGAATTATAACAATTTGACGTCAGGAATTTTTTTTTTTTACTTTACAATGTTAGTCGTGATATGATAAAATAAACTATAGTCCTTCACAAATATATATATATATATATATATATATATGTATATATATATATATATATATATATATATATATATATATATATATATATATATATATATATATATATATATATATATATATATATATATATATACATATATATATATATATATATATATATATATATATATATATATATATATATATATATATATATATAAAGCGTGATAACAGTCCAAACTAGGTTTCCGAAACAAGATCACTAAGATCTTATCATCGGAACCTTAAAAAAAAAATAAACAAACAAATTTACAAATGCCTTGTAAAGTATAAGTTTCGATAAAGTTGAATAATAAAGTATATAGTTGCCTTAATTTACTTTAGAAATTAATATTTATTAACCAAAGATGGCTTAACTATGAAAACATTTATTATTTGATTAATACAAACAGACAACCTTACTATACTTTTAACCATATTTTGATTTAATTCATGTTATTGAAAAAACAGTTGTTAAAATGACTGTTATTGGAAATAAATTTGTTTTTGCAAAGCAACCATTTTGTTCCAATCAAGGCAACTATTTCCTTAATCAGAAAATGTTTTTTTTTTTTTTTAAAAAAAGCCAGTAAAATCAACAAAAATTAATTTAAAATGATTTTAATCTTTACAGTTCAAAATTTATATGAGGATTAATTTTACCCTGACAAACTGAAAGTCTACAAACAAAAAATTGTTTAAATTACAAAAAATTACAAATAATTGTTATTAAATTGCAAAATTTTTATTAAATTGTTATTAAATTACTAAATTACAAAAAATTGTTTAAATTGCAAAAAAAGCTTTAATTGTCATGACGTTCTTTTAATTTAGTGATTAAAAATCACTAAATAAAGTATTATATCCTAAGGTTTATGGTTGTTATTAAGCATTTTTAAATTGTGCTTGAACAATTTTTACCATTTGATTTTATTACTGATTAAGTAAGGAAAAAGTTATAGTTCCAATCAACCAATCATCAATCAAGGAAACTTTGGACTATTTTGTTATATCACTGCAATATCATGCAGGAGCAATTTATAAAATAGGTTTGTATTGTTATTTTGCATTTTAAATCCCATCGAATTAAACACATAAAACCGTATAACCTATAGCAGTATAGTTTATCCAGCGCAATCAATAAAGCGTTAACACAAAGTTAGATCACCGAAAAAAAATGATGCAAAAAAGCTTTATATCAATGGTGCACATGCATTTTTTGAGGAATAAATTTCAAAATGTGTCAAAACGTAGAAAATAAGGCGTTTTACTAAAAAAAATGCAAACTTAAGCCATAATTAATTGTTTTTTCAAAAATAAATGCAAGAGTTTCAATTAAGACGCTGTTCCAATTATGGCAACTTTTTCCTATATAGATTCTTTTATATAAGCAAAACTGTAAACAATATAAGCAACATAATATAGATATAAAAACAATATAAATGGTTGTAAACAACATAACTACAACATTTTTGAGAAAAATAACAAGAATTCAAAAATAAAGTTAAATAGTAGATAAAATAATTAGTAATGCTGTAAAATATAATCGAGGGGAAGAACTAAATTTTTTATTTTGTCTTTCGAATCAAATTTTGTCAGTCGATCAAATCAAACCTTGGTAAAACAAGTTTATTCCATATGCGCGGTACACGTTAGACAAGACAAAGTTAATTAAAATTTGTTTGACAAAAGGGTTTGTTAAAATTTTTTTTTATTTAAGAGTGTATTTGTTGCTGGGTTTATAACTGAAAAGATCTAAAAAGACTGGGGGACATAGATTGTTTCTTCTCATATAAAAAAGCAAAAAACTTTAAAAAATGTTGAGTTTAAATCATCTAAAATTTTCATTTCAATAAAATAAGGTTTACATTGAGAAAAACGATCAGCAAAGTTATGCTAATTGCTCGTTTCTGACAGCGATAAAGACGATGTAATTTACTTTTTTCAGAACTTCACCAAGTAATAATAGCGTTGTTCATGTAGCAGTGAATAAATGAGAAATAAAGTTGTCTTGAGGTTTTCTTATTGAGATAAGTTCAAACTTTGTGTAAAACTCCAATGTTTTTAAAAACTTTAATGCTTACATAACTAGTATGCTGATTCCAAGTAATGTTCTCATCGAGATAAACACCTAAGAATTTAATAACGGAGTTTATTTTTTGTTTTAATTTCATCAATAAGGATTTGAGGCAAGTTTGAAGGTAAAAAAAAATTTTTCTTAAGCGAAGGAAAAAAGAGAGGCAGTTTAGTTTTTTCAATATTTAATGTTGATTTATTAGATTGGAACCAGTGGGATAAAAGTTTTAGTTCTTTATTTACAGTGGCAAAAAGTTCGCTAATATCACTCTTAGAGATGAATAAATTAGTATTATCAGCGATCATGATGCTCATCAGATTGGTACCTTTATTTAGGTTGTTTATATAGATTAAAATAAGTCGGTCTGAAGGTTGAAACTTGTCGAACTCCACAGGTTATATTTAAATAATTGTTTTCATTACCAATAACAAATTGTTTTCAGTTTTTTAAGTATCTTCTAAACCACCTTAACACTTGGTTATTTACTCCATAGTGTTTCAGGTTTTCGAGTAAGATGTAATGGTCAAACGTATTGAAGGCCTTTGATAGGTTGATAAAGGCCTTCAAAAGGTTGGTATATTTTGATTGTTCTAAAGATTTTTAAATTTCATTTACAAATTGGATAGTTGCATGCTCTGTTGAGCTATTCTTTTTAAAACCAAACTTATTAACATAGAGTAGGTTATTTTTGGCAAGGTATTTATATATTCTGTTGCGCTTATTTCTTTCTAGGATTTTTAAGAATACAGAGAGTACAAAGGTGAGGCGATAATTAGTTATTTGGGATTGGTCACCCTCTTTATAAACAGGCGTAACTTTGGCAATCTTTTAGTTGCTCAAACGCAATCTATAATCCATTTATTCCATTTTATTTGTTTCATTGTGTTTCCATTTATTTTGTCTGGTCCACATGATTTATTTTTTTGAATGGATTTGAACGCCTTTTCAAATTCTTTAATTGATAAATTAGAGGATGGCTTATCAAAGCATATGCACTTATCCAAGAGTACTAAGAGGTCACTAAATAAAGTTTGATAGGAAGGTGATAGGAATCTTATTTAATAATTTAGGACCTATTTCAGTAAAAAATTTATTAAATTCATGTGATATTGCGTTTGGTTCAAATATACTAGTGTCATTAATTTTAATCATTTGTGGCAGAAAATCAAAGCCTGTTATTTGTTTTCCTGTAATTTTGTTCATTACTTTTGAAATCCGCTTAGTGTTATTTTTTATTTGCTAAGTAATTCTGAGTAGTAATTTTATTTTTAAGTTTTTATAAATTTTCTCAAACAAATATTTATATTTTTTGTAAATTTTTTTGTTTGCAGTTGTTTTTGTTTTCGGAAAATTTATGTACAACTTCTGCTTGATTTTGGAAGATTTTTTAAACCCCTTGGTAATCCAAGTAGAATTCAAACTCTTAGATTTTGCTATTATTTCAACTATGGGAAAACTTTTGGAAAGTTAGCGTCGTATATAGAACAGAAAGTTTGAAGAAAGTTTCATATATCGATGGCTAAACTCCAACACCACGTATCTAAAAAAATCACGACTTTTCAGGAGAGCCAAACGTGATAAAGCCACGTGATATTTTTCAAAAAAAACCACAGAAATAAAAAAATAAAAAAACTCAAGTTATTAAATTATTTTGTTTGTTTATTTAAAATGTTGATTATATTAAAATAAGTTTTTACTTTGAAATATGGGCAATTTTCTAAGATACGTGGACTTGACCTAGAGTTTTGTCTGAGATAAGTGTTATTTAAGAGTGGAAGTCGAAAATAAAACTGCATTGTCTAAAATGAAAAAGGTCACAATTTATTAACTAAAAAGCATTTAAAACTGTAAAAAAGCAGTCTTTTATAAAATAGTAATGCTAAACAGTTACGTAACCCCATATATCTTCTTTGGTGTTCTAATGGGTAACTTTTAAGTGTCCTCCAACACCTGCAGTCGTCTTCACAAAATTATTTCTTGTAAGGAAAAGAGTCATAAAAGTGATGGTAATCCTCTGGGATGACATACTTCAAGTCTTGTAAATGTTTCCATTTGGTGTATGTAAGCGGAATCCTTTCCTTAAATAGCTGTATAGGTAACTCATCTTTTTCAACTTTGATTGGTCTTCTAGGCAAGTCCACAAAACTTCCATCAAAAGATAATTTTTTTTGAATCGTTTCTGTGGGTAGGTACTCAAAACAGTGAACATCAACGCCACATGGGTTACCCTTCTTTCTTCCTGGTCGAACTGAGTTGTAATAGCTTATATTAGAGAAATCCTCAAAAAAGTCATGTTTCAAGTATGCAGCTTCATAAGGGAAGGGAGTTTGCCGGGCCTCCTTGGTATATTTTACATAGTCAAGTAGTAGGTACACATCTTTTCCCTTGATTTATTTTCAATCCTCACATGTACTGAACCCCCCTCCGAATCCCCCTCCATTTGCGTATGCCCTTCTACTAGATATTTCTGAGTTACATTGATATTATTTTGGACGGCAAAGTGAAGAAGGGCATTTGATACAAATTGTATACAATTTTGATTTGTGCAATCATCTGTGTATACTACAATGGGGCGGCAAGGAGATAAAAAATGTTCCTTCAAATAATCAACCAAACAGGAGGCAAATGTGTTGGCCGATAAATCCCCCTCTACTTCTGAAAACCAGTAACACTTGCATTATCTATTAGCTAAGTTATAAACAGTGTAATTATGTGAACATAGCTTCGTCTTATGATACATGGCACTTGCCTTTGTCATGGGGGTTAACTTAACAGATTCCATGTCTGCCGTCAAGCAATATATTTCACCATCAACTGCCTTCTGTTTGTCCTGTTCTTTTTCAGCTCGAGTCCTATTTTTCTCAGTAATATGTTGATCGTAGTCCTACTTTGAAACATTGCCTGAATTGAATGGGAAACAAGTACCACACTGATCTTTTTTTGGGAACAAAGAGGGATTAATTCTTTTTTTCGAAAACTTGCATAAATATAGTGAGAGATTTATGCTGTTTATTGTGAGAAATGCAAAAGTCTTTGTATGATCTGTAGAAATCTTTTTTTGTACCCCATAATGGTTCTAAATACATTTTCGACGCGGATACTCTGCAATAATGAGATGGGACTTTTGGTAAACTTTCAAACCATTCAGAAAGGATCTTTTTCTTTTGTGGTATTTTTTTCTCTCTACATCTCTACAAATTGTTCAATGTGGATGTAGAGAGAACATCTTTTGGTAGAATGGCGCAATCTTCTTGTTCTAAATGCTGTGCTTCCTCGTTGTCTGGAGACACAACTGTACTTGGTGCCCGATTTTGAACCATCCATTCTTTCATACCAAGGGTATTCAAGAACATCTACTTACAAACAGGTTTTAAATCACCAGTAGTAGGACTTGAGTAGTATTTGAATGAACTAGACCTGCTGCTTATTTTATCTATAACAGTTTTCTGTTGTACATCAATTTTCTTCACGTGATTGCGGATGTAAACTTGTTTTTTTTTTTCAAGATAGTTGCCAAAAAAATTTGAATAAATTATGTCTTATCTCTCCTGACATTTCAGTACATTTTCGTTTTTTATTTGCTTTACAAATTTTGGAATTACACGCAGGTCCCATTTTTCTTTCTTCGCTTCGTTTAACTGTAATTTTACCATCAATTTTGTATGGCTTAAGTACTTTTTTCCTATCATTCTTGGTTTCTTGTGAACGTTGATATCCTTAGAAGATCAGGCCGCTTGTTTCTTTTTCTCTTGTCATTATTGCCTTCATCATTAAGTACCTCAACTGAACACAAATCCTCCTTGCAAGTTCTTGGCAAATTAAATTGTCTGCAATGGAATTATTTTCGATATTTTGAGCATAGTTTTGTAAGGCATCTTGAGGTTTTCTTGCAAGGTCGTTAATTAAATCGTTTGAAATTTGTTGGTCTTAGAATTCATTGGAATTGTTTTCGATATTTTGAACATCATTTTTATTTAGACCAATATTTGAGTCATTTTCAAGGCTAATTTGCATAATCTCATCATCTGACAACACAAAATCTGTGTTACTAGGGTCATCAGGTTCTTCATCATTGCTATTGTAATCAATTGTCAATGTTTGTAGCAGTTTTTTCTTTATCTTTTAAGTATGGAGAGCAACCAATAATATGTATAGGTTTTCTCGTAATACATCATGATGGATTGTCCCGGGATGATTCAAATCCATTTCGTCGACAGAGAGGATGACTTTTTCTTGTAGGACGTCTTCAATACCTAGGCTTTCTTATCTTAAATATCACTTCTGCTTCATTTATCAATAGTTCAAAAGCTTGATTTCCTGTATCATTATTGCTGTTCAATATATTTGTTCTTCCAAGGTAGTTCGTCGTCCGCTCAGTTCCTGAAAAAATATTAGGGTATTGTTATTGTTTTATAGACTAATTTTTAATGGATAAATTATGAGAGAAATTTATTAATCTTTTGTGGCCTAGCCAAAAGTTCAAAACTATTTCTTGTTATTATACCTTTCAAATGTTGTAAACGACTAAGTTTGAGCTAGTATTTTTTTTTTTTTTTTTTTTTTTTTTTTTTTTTTTTTTTTTTTTTTTTTCTTTCTCTGTTTTAATATAATATAAGATTTTACAACTTCGTAATATAAAATTTCAATAAATAAAATAAGTAAAACAGATAGGGGCTCAAAGAAGATGAGGATGACAGTACGTTATCGCAATCTTTTCATAGAGCCCCTATAACAAGATTTCAAAAAAATATCGTAATATGTTAATGCGTAATAAAATTTCAATAAAATATCGTAATAAAACGCGTAATTCGCTAATAAAATTGATAAGCAACCAACAAAAGTAGAAATAAAACAAAAACAGATTTATGAGAAATTATTCAAAGTATGATTAACCAAAAACATTTCTTATATTTTAAAAATTTCTTTTTTTGTTAAAAACTTGAAGGAACTTAACGAATTTACCGTGCCTTTGAATCCTTTTTGAAAAGTATTCCATACTTTTGGACCTCGATATAGAATGCTGTACTCTGAATATTTGTTTATTATCCGAGGCAGTTTATAAGTGTTGGACATATTCGCTCTAAGATTATAGCTATCATTTTTATTTATTTTAAACTTGTTATTAAAGCTTATAGGAGAGATATTGTGATTATAACGATACATGAAAATTAAATGCTGGTAGATATTAATTTCAAACGCATTCATCATTTTCATATCTTTCATTAAGGGCTTAGCGTGTTCACGCCTATTTTTTGAGTAAATGATTCTGCAGGCATGTTTTTGTAGACTATAAATTTTTTTAATCTTTGCCGCTTGAGTACTTGCCCATGAAATGTTTGCATAGCTGATGAAGCTATGAATTAGCCCAAAGTAGATTAATTTAAGACTATTTTTATTGACGTAGGAGCGAACTCGATACATCAAACCTATTATTTTGGTGATTTTTGACTGGATATATATTATATGTGGAAGCCAGGATAATTTTTCATCAACAATGATTCCTAAGAATTTTATATTGGATTGCTTATTTACTAGTTTATCATTTAGAGATAGGTTAGGCAACTTGAGAGGAAGATTTTCTTCTTGTGTTTTTTTGTGAAATAGTATATACTTTGTTTTCTCAGCGTTAAGTGAGAGTTTGTTTGCCTTAAACCAGTTGTTTACTTTACACAGTTCAATATTCATGTCTGCATATAATTTCTTGATATCATTGTTGGTGAGAAATAAGTTTGTGTCATCTGCAAACATGACCGAGTTCATTTTTAAAGATGCATTACAAAAGTCATTTATATATATTAGAAAAAGAAGTGGACCAAGAATCGATCCTTGCGGGACTCCACATATGACATTTAATACTCCAGATTGGACATTATTTACATATTGTTTTCTGTTTGTAAGATAGCTTTTAATCCAATAATAACTTTTATTTATTATTCCGTAGTGCCTTAATTTATCTAATAGAATGCAATGGTCCACTGTATCGAATGCTTTTGATAAATCAAGAAACACTCCTAAAGTAAATTTATTATTTTCAAAACCATTAGTTATTTGATTTACTATTTCAATGATTGCATGCTCTGTAGAGAGATTTATCTTATTTACCGGTAAATTCTACCGGTAAATAAGATAGATTTATATTATTATCTATCACTTTATGGAGTAGGCCTTTAGAAATTTGAATTTAAGTTTTATTTTAAAAGCTACTTACGTACTGTTTCTTCTTTATTGTAGCAAACCGGTCACGTCATCAATGAAATCGCTATCATAACTATTTGGTTCATTAATGATTAAACAGATAATAATATTACAACACGTAATAGCAGATATTATTATTATAACACGTATCTTGGACCTGCAAGAATACAAATTAAATTGTAACAACACGTATCTTGAACGTTTATTTTACAAGCAATTTTTCTATAGTAAACAACAAATCTAGGTTAAGTGAATACTTCAAAACTATTCATTATACTTCTAAGCTAGTTATCAATTAACTTAACTGCATTACAGTTAACAAATTAGACAATAATTACCTGAAATAAACCAGCTGGTAAATATTGTCACATGTTTTCAACGTAAACAATTCATGATACGCGGTGTAAAAATTCAGTTCTGCCAACTAACAAGATACAGGAAACAAATTTACCTAATTTAAACACTTTTGCCGGTATTATTTAACATAAGTGTTGTTAGAATCAGGTGTATAATTGGCCATAGTTTCTTATTCCTACTTAACTCAAAACAGCCAGTTTTTAAGATACGTGGTGTTGGAGTTTAGCCATCGATATGTTGTTTGCATTATCATTTATGTTAATATTATTCGAATAGAGTAAAGATAAATTAAGGTTATTCTGATTAATAATTCCTTTTTTCAGTACTTTTTTATTGTCAATGTTTTTTGCTATATAAATGGTCCGTTATATCATTTTAAACTACCTTTATTCATGCCATTATTAAAAATATCAGCTGAAATAATATTATCGAATAAAGTTGCTGAGCTTATAGTCACTCTGGTAGGACGGTTCATGAGGGGGATTGTTCCTGTTTCAAAAAATGTGTCATAAAAACTTTTTTCTTAACAGTCATTGTTATAAAGTAAACAATTCATATTAAAGTTTTTTAATGATGTTTTGCAATTTGCAGGTGGCCGGTAACAACAATTAATCAATAAGTTTTTTGCTCGGTTGTTTTCAATTTCATTTGTTAAAACTTTTTTGTAGCTATCGGAAACGCTCAAATAAAATTTACCGGAAAATTTCGAAAATTTACCGCCTGGTAAACTTTGAAATTTTTTTTACTTGTTTTTATTATTCGCTAAAAAAAAAAAATTTTTTAAGGAAAATTTACTCTGCTCGATTTAAAATTTACCGGAAAATTTACCGGTAAATTCTACCGGTAAATTTTGCCGGAAAATTTACATCATTCAAGTACAAGCCTTAGAGTTTCGTGCGCATAAATTAAAACTCCCGCACCTCGTTTGTTTATTTGTCTCTCCAAAGAAATAATATTAAAATGCGGAATTTGAAAACTAGTATTTAGATCTTTTGATGTAATCCACGTTTCTGTTAATCATATTATATTAAAAAGGTTCTTCGTTTCTTCAAGTAGATTTAAAAGTTTTTCAAAGCTATTTAGACTTTATATACTGAGGTGGAGAATTCTAACTTGATTTGAATTTTTGTCTATAATATTCTTAAAAAAATACTCTTGTAGTTCGCGTTTTTTTGAAAAAATTATTTTTCGAAAAAAATGTTCTCCCTCTGACCTGAAAAAAATTTTAAAAACAAAAAATGTTTTATAATGTTATTTTAATTAGTTTACATCTTGGCTTTTAGTTAATGATTAAGATATTAAATTTCATTAATGAAACTATATAATAATCATTGTTAACAATAGACACGACGTGAATGTAAACTAGACTCGTCTATCAAAAAAATTGCAAGTTCCACTACTCACTTAATATTTTTGCAAGTTCCACTACTCCACATTTTTGCAAGTTCCACAACTCCGTGTACATATCTTTGCAAGTTCCACTACTCACTGGACATTTTTTTTGCAAGTTCCACTACTCGCTGTAATTATTTTTGCAAGTTCCACTACTCGCTGTAAATTTTTTTTGCAAGTCCGACTACTCGCTGTACATTTTATTTTTAAAGTTCCACTACTCGCAGTACATTTTTTTGCACGTTCCACTACTTGCTGCATACTATATATATATATATATATATATATATATATATATATATATATATATATATATATATATATATATATATATATATATATATATATATATATATATATATATATATATATATATATATATATATATATATATATATATATATATATATTTCTTTAATAATTTTCTTTTCTAGTCCAGTAAGAAATAGTAATAGCCTTTTTTATGTTTTTTTTAAGTTTTTCTATTCTGCTATTGTGCAAGACTGTCATTGCTGTATCGGAATCATATCATTCATAATTATTATTGATATAGTATGTATTAAATATATATTATATTATAGTGTATATTTATTATATAATATAATATAGTATATATTAAATATATAATATACTATAAATATAATATACTATAAATAGTATATTAAATTTAATATATTATAAATATATAATATATGTCTATATATTTTTAGACAAATATTAGTATATTACTAATATATGATATAATCTAAATACATAAAAAAGCAATATATTATATTATTATATGATATAAAGCTTTTTAATATGTAATAATGTAATAATATGATTGGACTGAGCAAAAAACATTATTGATTTAATATATATGTTAATATTACATTTATAAATTATCAATGTTATTTTTACATTGATAATTTATAAATGTAATATTAGTACTTATATCACAAAATTATGGTATAGAAAAATCACATAAATTTGTTGATAATTATTATTATTGGCTTATAAAAATGAATATTTAATATCCTTCAGTACCCCCTCCCCTTCTCCCCCAAACAGAAGTCGGAAAAGCAAATTTAGGTAAAAAAAGTGAGGGTAAAAATAGGGTATCTGCTAGTTAAAATAAATTCTTGAAATTTGGCATGTGCATAGAAAATGTATAAACTTAAAAAAAACAATAAAAAAAAAAGATAATATCTTCAACATTTACTAAGCACAAGAAGTACAACACACTTTTTGATATCAATAAATAACACTTTAACTTTCGTTTAACTTTCGTCAATATAATAAAAAAATACTCTTTAAAAAAGTTCAACTATTCTACTTTTAAAAAAACTTCTAAGTTAATATAAAATTCTAAAAAAATATGCTACAAAACACCATCCTACTATACTGCTTAAACGGTAAGTTCTAAAAACGTGAAACAGTTTTTTAGCACAAAAATCGGTTCCGTAAAACGCGGGATTTGACATACCTTCCCACAGTGCACGATTTATGAAAAAACTTTGTAAATTACAACTCCTTGAAAATGAACTAGATCAAAAGCATTAAAATTCTATAAAAATAATTTAAGACACATTTAAGCAAGAAGCAACTTTTCCGTTTATCTTCAAGTGTTTTCTTGCTATACTTGCATGTGAAATGCGGTTCCCTAAGATTTGTTTTGGTCCCCATCAAAAATCTTCAGATTTCTATAGACATAATCTCAAACTTGTAATGGCAATGTTGTCTTTTACTTGTTCCGGAAAATATTGGTCGAGGTAGTATTAATTTAACATCCATTTAAGGGACAGTCAAAATGTCAGGTGAAATGGCTATTTTAAAAATACCATCTTTTTTGTGAAGAAAACTGATAGTAATTTCTTCTATAACAGAATTCGAATATAATACCTTTCAAATATAGTACGTACTAAATTATCTTTTTCAAGCAACTTTTTATTATTATTCTGTAAACTGGCTTGTATTTCTTTAGCAACCTTGACTAAATTTTTATTGGAGGATTAATCCTTCTTTCTTTCTTTTCTTTTACAGTTTTTTTTTTCCAGCTCTGAGAAAGCCTATAAACTATTTAGGTCAGATAAAAGAATCTAATGGTATAGGCTGATCAAGCATGACAACATTAGTAGTGAATGTTTGAATAAAAATGAAGTGGTATGTTTAAATCATTTGAATCAAAAACCAGTATGTTCAAATTTTTGAAAAAAATGTTTGTCACAGAACTGCACATAAAATCAATATCTGTAAATACGTTCCTATAATGAGGAAATATACCTGTTTTTTTAGATGCAACTATAATGTTAGAAGGTGTAATGGCTTTTTAAAAAACAAGTCCTACACAAGCAGCTACTTGGTAAAATATAAAGGTTTTTCCATGATAATGGAGCATCCATAAATCAATTGCTGCACTATATGCAGTTTTAAATGATATATAACACCCACATCAATAGACTGTAACTTGTATCTGGAATCAGGTGGTAATGTCAAATAGTCACTCTATGCTCGTTTACTTTATTTATTACTACTATGGATAAGCAGTTGTTGTATATTAGTTACAATGGATTCTCTTTAGTGCTCGATGAAAATCTTATAAAGTGATTCATAACATTTATAAAAATTTCATTGTTCATCCAGCCTGTTTTACATGCAATTCCAAGAGATCTTGAGCAATCTCCTAACAACATATCCTCCTTTAAACTCTTTGAATAATAAGTATTGGTGGAAGATGTTGTCCAAAAGCACTGATATTACACAAGTGTGACAAGGCTTCCTCTTTCAGCATTTGTATTTTTGCAAAAAAAAATCAAGAAGTTTTATAAAAACATATCAAACTAATATTTATAATATTTTATAAAAATATTATTTTATAAAAAAATATCAAACTAATATAATATATTATCAAACTAAATTTATTAAAAATTGCAATACTTATTGAAGGTTCTGCACAGTAACAGTTCCAGTTTCATAAAGTTTAAAAATCCTTGTTTCATTTGTATATGTTAGTGATGTTGCAAAAACTTCATGTAATTTATAAAAAAAAAACTAAATTTTGGGAATTAAATGATGTTGCTCCTGAAAGAGTACATCCTTCAGGTGTTTTAAGGGACAAATCTGGATGTCGTTTTTGTACATCCATTCGATGCCTGTCATTGAGTCCTTATACCACTTTTGTGGAATATTAATTTTTTTAATAGTTGCTATCTCAAAAACTATATGTAGACGTTCTTTTATTTCTTTTACTTTCACAACACTTTTTTAAAGTAAAACTTACACTAAGTACAAGTGAGCCGTTGTTCACTCCTACTCATGAAAGAAAGGCTCAATCCTCCCCAAGCTGTGCAACAGGAATAAATTTTTAATTATTTTGTTCAAGAGCAGAACAAAATGAACAAAGTTAATTAACTTGTTCTATTCCTGGGTTGAATGTGTTCATATTTCCTAACTCCTAAGGTCTAGAACAGAATGGAAATCGCTGTTATTTCAAAAAAACTGGAATGTGCAATAAGTACTTGGTTTGTCAATAAAAAAACAACTTGATAATACTAAAATACTAAATTGTTTATTAGTTATTTTTCCATAAGTATCTGATGTCTTAAAATAGCAAATGTGTTTATTAAAGAACTTTCAAACTTGAATAAGATTACTATTAAAAAAATTACTATTAAAACCTTGAAGTACATAAGCCAGTTGTATAACCATTTTACAGCGGTGTTAGTATCCGTTTGGTTTATAACTCTCATGATCTTGCTATCATTGGCGTATAATTTGTTCATTAAACAGTCATTGACAAAAAGCACAAATAGCAGTGGTCCAAGGACTAATGCTTGAGGGACTCACTTGTCACTCTTTTCTACTCGTTTGTCACTCTTTCCCACTCGTTTGTTTCCTAATGACTACTCGTTGTTTTCTTTCAACTTTTATCAAAGAAATTTAAGTAATCGAGTTAAAAATTCATTTAGTAATTATATTTATTGTGAAAGTTTATTTAATTTATTTAAAAATTTTTGTTTATATGTTTCTAAAACATTTTCAGTGGAGCATAGTAAATAAAAAAATAAAGATACATAAATATGTGTCTTTATTATGCTCCGGCCATTAATTTTAATACATTTATATGCAATGTAAACATTCTATAACGGCGAAAAATTCATTTTTCCGGGTGAAACCCGGACAATTGGCCGCCTGAACTGTCCTGAAAAACTTGGACAAATCACCACTTGTCCAATATTTATATTGAGTCAATATTTATATTGAGTTGATTTATATTTATATTGAATATTTATATTGTTTGCGTCAAACCATTAACGTCCGGGATTTTTATTAAATTAACTGCAATTTTGACTTTTTGTAGTTACAAAAAGTTTATAAATATAAAGTTTATGAACTATAAAGTTTATAAACTAATACAATTTATACAAATTATAGTTTTGAAATCAAATAAATTTTATTTGTTACAATATTTTCAAATTTAAAGCTTATTTAGGCAATCACACTTATATATTAGTAAATTAAAAAATAATTATTAAATATAAAAAAAAATTTTTGTTTTTTTTGTTTATGTTATTATGTAATTGGATAAAATGTTTAAATTGTTATTTAATTGGATATAAAGAGAATATTAAACGTAATAAAAAATATAAAAGATAACAAAAAAGGTTAAAAAAAATTATAATAAAATGATCTTTTAAAGGATTTTATTTTATTATGAGTTATATGAAATCTATATATTACTTTTAATACGAAAATTAGCCGATAATTGGTTCTCTCATTAATTTTCAAGAGCAATGAGGTCAGGAAGGGGAGGGAAGCTGAAGAAATTTAAGAATTAGTTATATTATCAATATATAATGGTAGTTTAAATTTAATTAGTATAAAATCTAGTTTTTAGAAAGACCAGTACACTGTGTACCTTCGTGTCCAGTGTATAACCAGAACGAAACCATGAACCTATACTGTGTATGTAAATTTTGAATTCAAACCTTTATCTGCGTTCAGTTTTTATTAGCAATAATTACTGGCTAATTTTGTCTAAATATATCTTCGGTCATGTAAACATTTTTTTTTAATAAGGATTGTTTAAATTTATTTTTTCTTACTGGCAAGTACATATTTACAAATTTCACAAAACACAATCATAAATGCTTATCCAAAACTTGATGTAAAGTTTGAAAACTTAACTTATTGTCTTTAAAGCATGCAATCAACTTTTAGATTTTAAAAATTAAGAACTTGAAGTTGTGTGGCTGTTACTTGTTTCTAATGAAGCTGGAAGTAGCATTGCTTTATTAAAACATTTGGTAGCGATGACCAGCTTTGCAGTTACTACGTCACATTACTTATATTTTAGTTACTAAATTAATGATACACTATTTACAATATTGGAAAATTTTTCAACAAGGATGATTAAGCAAAGAAACGCTGAGGCCCCATTTACTTCCTAACTGATAGGAAATTTTCTAACATTTTTGTTTTTTTCTTTTGGTAGTTCTAGCGTAATGTGGTTGCAAAAGTTCTTATAGTGAATGATAAAAGTTGTTAATATTTAACTAAACTAGTTGTTACTGGTGGTAAATCGGAAGCAAATATGTTGTTAAAAAACGTTTTCATCAACATTTACAGATATTTCTGATTTAGTGGTGTTCGTCTCACTGTTTTTATTACCAGGTCTCCAACTGAAACATTTAAGCTTTAATCTTAATTGTGGAGACAAAAATATATAAATTAATGCGTCAACCCAAAATGTTATTGGATAGACTAACAAAAAATACCACAAAAAACTTTCGTTCAAATCGAAGTTATTAAGAAGAATATAAAACATTATTATTGTGTTAGGTATTGCAACAAACACAGCAAACGTTGCTAATATAACAATTGAGAGTGCGAATCCCTTTATTAAACGTCTTCCACGTCTTTTGGAAGAAGTGTAATCTTTTTGCTTTTTGTAAAGTAATAAACCACTTGCATACACGTAAATAGATAAAATAAGAATAATCAAGGACAAAATTGCATATACAACATACGTGTATTGGTACCCAAAAAATGAAAGTAAAACTCCAATTGTAACTGTCATACTCCAAAATATCACCGTTGCGATGGCAGTATGTTTTTTTGACCAGAATTTGATGTACCGTAAATTAAGTTTTAAATGTAAATACCTGTCAAATATTAACCAAAGTTTTGCAAAGTAATATCCTATGTTAACAATACTAAATATTACTCCTTGAATTGTCCAATATATTGAAAAACCAAGATTTGAAAAAAAAAGTATGCCTTGAACGGTCAGCAAAATGCTCATCGCAAAGTCGATAAAGCAAAGATTAATTAATATGAAACGTTGAGTTAAATGAGGACCAACATTTTTAAATTTGAACAGGAGACACAATCCGATTCCATTCAAGACAATTCCAATAGTGCAACATGATAAGAGAGAAGTGAAATATTTATTAATCATACTATAAAATTATCATCAAATATTATTTAAAAAAACTTTAGTTTAATTTTAAACTCAGTTTATATATAAAATAAATAGTAACTATAAACTACAATATAGTAGTAGCAGTAGAAGTGAATAAAAAATGTAAGTAGATGTAAATAAGGAATAATATTTTAAGTGACATACAAAAGCACGCAAACATATATATGTATATATAAAATATATAATATATATATATATATATATATATATATATATATATATATATATATATATATATATATATATATATATATATATATATATATATATATATACACACATATATTATGATTACTATTATTATTGTTATTATTATTTAACTTAAATATTATTACAAAAATACATAAATTCGATAGCAAAAAAAGTTTTAATTGAAATCCGACAATAACGACAATAAACATGCCATCATTGACATTAATGTTAAGATTATTAAATACCACAAAAAATATTTTAAGAAAAAAGAACACGCAATATTCTGTTCAAACCAGAAACAAATACAATACAAAATACAAAATAACTTCAAAGTTTTCAATAAGTATTCTGTTGCTCTATCTTAGCTTGGTCAAAACATCTCTTCTCTGCAAACTCTTGATATTGAAATAAGTTTATAGCAACGTTGTAAGTAGCAATTTAAAACGTGATCAATCATTGAAATTTAAATAACAAAATTCAACAACATTGAAGCGTTTAATAATTTATGCAGGGTAAATACACATGTGATAAATAATAAATATACAAAGTTAAGAGTATTAAAATAATTTATAACAAATATTTCTGGTTTTTTTTTTGGTTTTTTTATCTTCTTCAATTTTTAACTTAAATAAAAATTATTTAAAATAATGATGATTAAATAAACTAAAGTTAAAAAAATTGATGTTTTGTTCAAATTTGCATAATCTACACACGAATAATAAATGACTTTATTTTTGCCTAATATTTAACATTTATTTAAATAAATGCGGTAGTGGCGTAGTGGAAAAGCGCTCGCTTCATAAGCGAGATGTTCCGAGTTTGTTCTCCACCACATCCCTGGTAGTACCGCGCTCAACTTGTTTCTCCGCGCAGCGGCCTTGTTCGTCAAGTTTCGTGTTTCGGAGTTATAGAGTTGAGAGAGGGTTATAACCCTCTCTCAACTCTATAATTAAATTATAATAACTCTATATTAAGTAGCCTCCTCGTCTGTAGTGGTCTTCTGAGACTTTGGGAGGTGAATTAACAAAAAAAAAAACAAAAAAAAATACAAAGATAAAGCTATTATATGAACTTAATATAAATATATTATACGAAAAAACATAACAACATCTCTATGTTATATAGAGATGTTATTTTTATTTTGTAAAATTTACTTGTTAAATAACTATTTGGGTTATTATTACTATTTTATTATTATTAATCAGGATTTATCATTGAATAATCATTTTGGTAGTTATGCAAAAATGTTTTATCAACTAACTTATGACAAGGGCATCCAATACCGGTAATATCAAAAACCGGTATACTGGCTGTTTTCCCGAAGAAAATTTTGATTATAAAAATGGATAAAAAAAAGACTTTCTTAGATGTAGAAAGCCTTTTTTAATATTTAGTTACCAAAGTATTAAATAAGTTACATTTGTATTTTGAAATATTAAACTCTTTTAATAATAAGTTAAAATATCGAGAAAATATCGAGAAAATATCGAGAAAATATCGAGAAAATATCGAGAAAATATCGAGAAAATATCGAGAAAATATCGAGAAAATATCGAGAAAATATCGAGAAAATAGAAATCAAAAGAAAATAAAGAGAATTAAGCCTTTCTTAAATAAAAAGAGAGAATTTTTTTTGCTTTGTTTTTTGTAACTTTATGGTGTTGTGCTGCATTTTATTTGTTCTATATTTGTTTGTAAATATAACAACAACAACAAATAAAGACAAAAAATAAATTAAAAACAAAGACATAAAAATAAAGACAAAGAATAAATATTTGACGCACATGTATTCAAAGTCAAAATAAAAAACAACATCTTTATATAACATAGTGATGTTGTTATGTTTTTTCATATAATATATTTATATTAAGTTCATATAATAGCTTTAACTTTGTATTTATTTGTTTTTGGTATTTATATATTTTGTATTTCAATATTATTTAGCATATTTCAAATTCTAGTATTAAAAAACGCCCTGCCCTAGCCATGGCTTAAAAAACAAAAGTATTTGAAGATTTTGAAAAATAACTTCATGACAAAAACTCTGTGTGGCAATACTTTTTGCGCGAAAAGTCTGGAGCTGTAGCGAAATGTAAAAAATGTGCTATAGAAATCATGACCTGTGGTGGCTCGACTAGTGGATTCCATACACATTTAAGGACATCTCACCAAATAAATTTACTGAAAAGTTATCCAGTTGAAGTTTCAATTTCGCCATCTTCTGCAGGTGTTTCCACTACACCTGATTTACAACTCTCTGGACTCAGACATAAAATTTTAACTTATTTTACGGAAAGTGAAGACAAAAATACACTGCGAAATGTTTCAGCCAAAATGACGGTCACCGATGGCTTGCCATTCCGAGTTTTTATAACATCCAATGAGCTAAGAAAATTGCTGAGAGCTTTAGGTTTCGATGTGGCAAAATCATCTGAATCCACTCGCCAAATAGTTAAGAAATATGCTCCTAAAATTCGAAACTCGATAATACAAGAATTATCTGAAATTCAACGGCAAGGAAACCGATTTAGTCTTACATTTGACGAGTGGACTTCTGCAAAAAGTAGTTGTTATTTGAGCATTAATTGTTTTATTATTATTTTTTCTTAACCTCCTACTGTAGATACTTTTACAAGGTAAAAGTAAAAAATTGTTTAAAGTTTGAAAGCAAGAATAGAAATCATTATGGAATGTTTTCTTCTAGAGTTTGCTTGAAAATGTTTCTCTGCTCTTTAACGTTCCACCAATCTAATGAGTATTTCAATGTTTTCTCAATATCTTTTGAGATTTTATCCACCACCACCACAAAACGTGTTCTATTTTTTTTATTCCTTAACTTTTCGAAACTAAGCCCACTTGTATGGCACACCTGCTGGGGATCATCTACAAAAGATTGTTTTACTGTGGGATTGTTAAGCTGAGATTCATTACTATCATTCGTCGATTTGTTATTAAAAGACGAATAAATAAGTTCAGTTTATTCTGGTGAATTACATTTGATATGTCTTGAATTTTAAATAACGAGTGTAAATAATTTTTGCAATGTTTTGAAAGGTGGAAAGTAATTTTAATGCGCTTCTTTCAATTCTGTCTAAGTTTGCATTGTTACGTCATTGGTTTTACAAAGTTGCAGACCGTAAGTTAATGTTGGTACTACCAAGGTTTGACATAGTTGTGTGATTGATTTTGGATAAGCAAAACGGATTCCAGATTGAACAAAAGTTTGGACAGCTGCCTGAAAATTAGATATATTTTTAGCAATGTTTACCCAACTAAGTGAGGCAAATGTAGAGTGCTTTATATCTCATGTGAACCCCAAGTGTTTGAATCTATTGTGAAAATTTATTCAATTACCATCGAGAGATATTTACCATAGAGCTTTGTAACTGTCACTTACCTGTCAGGAGGAACTCTGTTTTGTAAGGGTTTAGTTTTATACAGTTTGAATTGCAGTATACATAACAAGTTTTAATTAGTTTTTCCAGACCAGATAAAGTTGAGCTTAAAAGTATAGTATCATCAGCATATGCTACCACACTAATGAAGTTACTATATATAGACGTACCTACAATAATTTCATTTTTAATGGTTTTGAGATGGTTTTGAGTGTAAATATTATAAAGGTGCGGTGATAGAATTGAACCTTGTCTTACTCCTTGTTTAAGATGAAACTCATTTGATTTGCAATCTTGGTATGAGACAGTTGCAATGTTCATTCTAGAAACAGATTTTAGAATTTGGGTTTCGTACGAGTTAATGGATATTTTCCAGCAGAAATGTGAGTTAAGTTAATTGGCAACTAACTAAAAGAACACAACTAAAAAACTGATTGCGATAACGTATGTATTACTATGGATGGTGCTTTGGTAATGAAGAAATGAGAACAAATAATGTCCATCGATCAACAACTGCAAGCAATCACTATTAAGTTGGGAATTTTTAAAAAAAAGAATAGAGTTATAGAACAAAGAAACGCTTGACAGAAGACTTAAAAAGTTAAAGGTTGTATGAGTCAGGAAAACATGAAGATGGGAAAAAGTTCCAAAGGGTTTCAGTGCGGCAAAAAAAACTAGACAAATAAAAGTTTTCGGAGCATGTCGGGACAGATACAGTAAATGAATGAGACTTTGATGAATGATCACTCAAGTGAGAATGAGTTTTAGTTGATGGAATTAGAGATGATGGCTCCTTTGAGCAGCGACCATGATAGTATTTGTATTGTCCAACGACAGGAAAGAGGCTCAAGCTTAGCAGATAGACCGGGTCCGTTTACAATGCGTTTTTGGACCTCGTTGAGAGGAAAAAGAGTATCATTGGAAGAACCAGCCCAAACATGACAAGATTCTATACAGTAACGATTAAGAGATTTGTAGAGGTAGAGAATGGAATCAGGGGATAGAAAATGGTTAGCAAAATAAAGAGAAGACGGATTAGATTTAGACGGATTAAAGATTTTTCAGAGCTCACCAAATTCAAATAAAATTGCAAATAATTTTGCTTCATTGATAAGCAAAAGTTGTAAAGCTGTTCAGACGATCACCGACAAATTAAGTCCTTCAAGTTTATGTAAAAACTGAACATGGTAAAGAACTGTCATTAATGTAAAATAATGAGTCCAGATGGCACTGCTTACTTTTTATGCTAGAGCGTTTTTATAAATTAAGAAATACCAAAACCTCTGATTGTCTTAAACTCAGCTATTAACTTTACGGAATCTGAATTAGAATTGACATTATCAACAGTATCTATGTTGGTACCAGTAAACGTGGTTGTAGAAGCTTTATGCCAGAGACATGCTATTCTTCTATCAGCTGATAGGCATTTATGCTGCAAATTCTTTTATTTATTTTATTTAGGTGCCCCAAAAAGTCCTTACGGTCTTATTACAGAGCACTGCGGATGAGAATTTAATAGGAAGTTCACACCTCCTTCCTAACCAATGTCGCAAAAATTGCCCATAGGTGGTGTTTTAACCACATATCCTTTGTTTCTGAATCAAGTGCGCTACCACTTCGCTATGACTGCTATGCGGTGAGCCACGGCTCCTTAATTAAAAGAATAAAAGAAAGATGCACAAATTTATCTTATCTCATTCAATATCTTCATAAAGGAGTTCAAACCCAAAATAATTTTGGTTCAGATATCATATTTAATTGGTTAACTAAAACTGTTTAGTAATTTTAATAGTGCATCTTATTCAGTGCCTCTCATCCGTTCAAACTGAAACTGAATCATCGCTATCCGAAACAGACTAAAATGATACAAAAAGAAATTTCTATATTTGAGGAAGAATTGTATACCAACTTACGTTGGCATACAATTATATTTTAAGTATTCCCCTAACGAGCGTAGAAGCTTTCTCTTCATCGGGAATGATATGTATGAAAATTCGATCATCTTTAAATGACTAAACTAAATAATGTATGTTTTTTGCGGGCCTATTTTAACGTTTATTTTAACGTTTTTTTTTTAAATGAATTATTTTATATATTATTTTAACTTAAACATTAAAGTTTTTGAACCTTTTAGTTGTTGCTTTGAGTTTTAGTTAATATTTTTTTTAGTATTTGTAAATACCGGTGTTAATACCGGTATATCGGTTTTTACTAAATCTAATACCGAAAAACGGGTGTTTAATTAATTTAGTCCGGTATTGAAAGCCCTACTTATGACCGAATTTTAACTGCATTTAAAATAAAACATTTTTTTCGAATCAAAATATTTGTTTTACCATCCTTTAAACTTATATTTCAACCTGATACCTCTTGCTAAGAATAGCTTCTTTAGCTGAACTAGAGGTTTAATAGATGAATGCTCTATAACCGCAAATTTGAAGGGTAACCGTTATAACCGCAAATTTGAACGGTAATTGAAAACGAAAAGCATCCAGATAAGTGTGTCATTTTAAATGTGAAATCATACGGTTTAATACATTGTGTATCAAACTGTATGATTTCATAAAATGTATGTTAGTTTTGTTTGTCCAAAAATGGATTTTGTATAAACAAAATAACCACACGTTTTAATACAAATTCAACAAATCCAATCAAATGGATCCATACAAAATGCTCAATTCAGAGAAGTATTGTCAGCCACTAGATAATTTAAAGACGGCAACCCAAAAAAATAGGCTATCGTTGGATTATTATTCAATAGGAAAAACATCATTCGCGATTATGAAACATCATTCGCCATTATGGATAATAATTATGACCAATATGATAATCCCTTGTTTTCATCCATAAAAAGTATAAAACGGGGGAAAATTTTTTTAAGGACAAGAAGATATCAAACATGCGCTGGTTCAGTTTTAACATCGAAAAGTGTAACATTTTTTAAAAATGGAATATATAAATTGCCTTCACGCTGTCACGAAGCCATTAACAACTTTGGCAGTTAAATTATGTGAAAAAGTTAATTGCCAGTAAGGAAAAATTAAAATTATTATTATTCCAAAAACAGACAGAACTGTTAGACTAAATATCTTTCCAGAAAAGATAATATGATTTTTTCTAGATAGTAGTATTTTAAAAGTGAAATAGGAGTATTAACAGTTAGTAGGAGTATTAACAGTTTTTAAAAGTGAGTTGATACAAATATTTGTAACTGCAGGTATTAGTTTTCTCATACTTAAAAAAATGAATGAAAGCGTTATATAAATATACTTGTTATAACAAGGTTATAACAACCGTAATAACAGATTATACTTGTTTTTCAGATGACTGAAAACAAGTATAATCTGATTATGTTGTTTTTTATTTTATTCAACTTTTAAAAAGTTTGGTAAAAGCAAGAATACTTTATGCGCAAATAGAAAACTAAAGTCCATAAACTTAAGTACCCAGTTGCATATAGCACTTAATTAACAAACTTAGAAAACTGTGGAATCAATAAGACAAGAAAATAATACTCATTGAAAAAAATATATATATATCTTTGTTCAAACCAATATAGGTATCTAAAAATGTTCCGTCTTGCTAAAATATTTTTTTTCTTCTTATTTTTGTATTGATAGTTAAACCTTTAAAAAGTCCAAGTCTTGGTTTAAACAATTTCACACTTATATAGATACGTGAATAAAATTGATAAAAATGTTCTTTTCATTTCCGATGTATGGTAGTCATCCTATCAAATCACACATGTTGTCTTTATTTTACGATTATTTATTGTACGATCGAGGAGTATAGTTTAAATACCAAAAAAAACAGAGCAACCAAACAACCATAGTTGTGAATTGATTGTATAATTTAGTAAGGGATCTAGTAATTTTTGAAGTTTGAGATAACTTTTAGACATGAAGCAAATTCCAAACATTTATATCTTTATCAAATAATAATGCTTTGCAAAAAATTTCGATGGTTGGAGCCTGGGAACAAAAAGCCCTTAAATTTTGGAAACAAACGTGAAAGTTGATAAAACATTTTTTTACTATTCTTAACTAAATTTTCGTTCATTCGTTGATAAGTTTTAAATTTCATACAATAACTTCTTGGCGTTCAAAAATATGACTGGGGGTTCAAAAATTTGAACCCCCTTTAAAAAAAATGTTTTATTAACTTGTCGCCGTCTCTTGTTTGGGGCAGTTGTTATCGAAATTTTTGTTAAAACTTAAAAACTTTTTGTTTCCAGGCTCCAATAATCTTTATTTGACATAAGCATAATATGAATTTTTGTAGTTTTTTCCATGTCTAAAACTTTGCTCAAATATCAAAAAATGCTGCATCTACACTTGCACTTATATTAAAATACATATACACTAATAAAAAAAAACAATAATTTAAATTTGTTGGCATATTGTTTAATTTTAAATTTTTTGGAATATTGAATAAATATCGTTATAAAACGATAATATCGTATGATTTTTTAACTTTCAAAAAAAGCATATCGTTACTACACTGTTCTCCAAATTGACCGCCAGGTTGAAGCTCTTCCCACTCCTGATTTTTTTACATTTAATCAGTCATATGCATTAGTAAATACAATATATGTTGTCAGAAAAATCTGAACAAAGTGTTAAATATGCATGTTTTCAAAATTAAAACGCACAACTATCGGCTTTTTTTTTTCCAAAGTTTCAATATAGCCACCCATTATGGCCGTCAAAATAACCCATTTATATTTATTTAAACCATAATATAAATACATTTGTATCATAAATGATATTAACGTTAATGTTTGTTTAAATTAAAATTTACTATAGCATATGTTTCTTTTATAGTTCATCCAAGTTTTTTTAAATTTGCGATGAACAGATTCACCACATTGTTCGGCATAGTTACCTAAGCTAATATTATTGTGCTCTACAAAAGGGAGAATGTAACACACTAAAATATGTATTTTCCATGAAACTGTCATAGTCAAATACATCTTTTGTATATAGTTAAAGACTAGATAATAAACCTTTGAAATCTTTAATTTTAACAGAAATATCTGCACCCATTTCCAAACCAAACACAGCTGATTACACTAATGAAAACTTATGCAAACAATTAATTATTGGCAAAATATTGATTGTTGCAGTTAAGGAAACATCCCTCTCCAAAATATCTAACAGGGACATAAATCTATTAGCATTGTTTCCATCTAAATCTACACCATGGTACCCTCTCATTAATATGTAAAGTGTTTTCAACTAGCTTTGAAAAGCTGGCCAAATATATAAAAGCAAAGTACAGAGTTTATCCACAACTCCCATCATAATTTGAAGCTCAGATGGAGGAACAATGAGTCCAAGAAAAGTATTTTGATCTTCCTATAAGTAAATTAAACTAAGATTAATTATATTTTTGTATTCCTGCTTTTTAATCTTTTTTTTCCACCATATCAGTGGCGTACACTGGATTTTTAGATGTTTGAGTTTTGACACTTACAGGCATTGTGCAAACTCCAAACTTTTGTATTTCATGCTTATATCAAAAAATAATGTTTTGCAAAGAATTGGGGTGATTGGAGCTTGGGAACAAAAAACCCTATTTTTGGGCCCACCCAGCCCTTAACGTGGGAGCAACAAGTTTATTAAATATTTTCTTTACTATTTTTATCTAAATTCATATTTATCTACAAATTTCAAGTTTCATGCAATAATCTCTAAGTGTTCAGTTTTTATGACCCTGCAATGTTTACAGCCCCCTCAAATTGAGGGGGGTTAAAAATTTATATGGTCATAGTTTTTGAAAAATAAAATATTATTGCAGGAAATTTAAAATTTGTTGATGAATATAAATTTAAAAAAAAATAGTAAAGAAAATATTTTATAAACTCGTTGCTCCCACGTTAAGGGCTGGGTGGGCCCAAAAATTAGGGTTTTTTTGTTCCCAAACTCAAATCACCCCAATTCTTTGCAAGACATTCTTTTTTGATATAAGCATAAACATACAAAAGTTTGGAGTTTGACAATGCCTGTAAGTGTCAAAACTCAAACATTTAAAAATCCCGTGTACACCACTGCATATACATATTGATCATAACATAAGTCTATGGAGCCCAACGTTCTTAGTTTGCATGCCTCAATGGAGCATTCTCCTTCACAATACAGACAGGCATGTTTGCCAGAGTGACTTGAAAGTCCGAAAACACTGTTTGCACATTTTAGATCAAATGCCATACTGAAATTTACTTCTTTAAGTTGAAGAGGTGCCATTAATTTTCGAAAACATTACCAATAACTTTTAAGAAGTTTTGACCACCATCTAAAGATATTCAGAGTTTCCTGCAATTTAGTCATTTTAACATTAATGCTCGATTCTACAGCAATGCGTAAAGTAGAACATAATTTTTTGGTTTTATTTTTAGAAAGTTTTAATACATTTGATAGCTCCATAATAGTTTCAAATGAGATATGATTTTCTTTCTTTTCTACTTAATTTCATTCACTCCAACTGTAACAGTGAGAGGATTTCCACCTATAGACATCTTGAACTGTTCTCCACTTACTTTTCACGTTCAAGCATTTCACTTTCCATTTTACTAAATGTAAAATGGAACATGAAATGTTTTCACGTTCCATTTTACGCTTTAACAATCCAGATGCTACTTGTTCTGCATGTTTATTTCCAAGTGATTCACTAATATCCTTATTATATTATTGATATTCCTTACTGCTTTACTTTTGAAACAATCATGAGTAACTCCTCTATCTAAAATTAATAGTAAGAATTTTATACCAATTTTTGAAATAAGTAAAAACAATAAAAAATCTATTGAATCAAACTGTCAAATAACATAAAGAGAAAAAATGTTTTAATTAATCTTATTTTAATCTTATTTGTAAATTATAAAATCATAAACATAAACAATCCATACTTAGATTTAAATAGCTGAGTCCACAGATTTTTTCAGCCACATTTACAGTTTTTGACTTTGGCTCAACATTTGTCTGGATACATAGCAGTGAAGAGGTTTGCCTAATAGTACTCCTATTTACCTAAAATGCATTATTTTCTATCAAATACATTACTCTACCTGATGATGAGTATAATTTGTTATACATAATGCGTTCTAGTATTTTCGAGAAGCATGAAAGAATGGAAATAGGCCTATAGTTAGAAATATTAGTATCATCTCCAGACTTAAAAACTGGTATTGCTCTTGCAATTTTAAGTTTTTTTTGGAAGGACTTCTTGTTTAAACGAAAGATCAAATATATGCAAAAGAACTTTTTTAATATAGAATATACATTTAATTACAACATTTCTACTAACGTTATCAAATCCTTGCGCTTTGTTTAATTTTAATGAACTCACAGCATCTAATAATTCTTTTTCAGTTAACTCAGCATTTTCCATAATTGAATTGCTAGGAGTCAAGTACCCAGTGGGCATGCGTCGTCCGGGGTCGTCCGTCGGATGTATATGATGTATATTATACAATGTTAATATGTATGTGTGAATAGGTTTATGTATATATATATATATACATATATATATATATATATATATATATATATAAATTTATTATTGCTCTGTTCTTTAAGAACATTGAGCACTCTGTTTGCTGTTTGTAGAATACACTATACATATATATATATATATATATATATATATATATATATATATATATATATATATATATATATATATATATATATATATATATATATATATATATATATATTAAAGTATCTTTGATATACTCTCATCTTTGTTCAGACTAAACAAGTTTCTTCTGCAGTGGGAACTGTGGTAGAAAACTAGATCCCATGAAATATTAGATCTACTGCCGTAAAACTCAAAACGAGGATGCGTTTTTAATATATTATATTTAGAAATGTTCCTTTGAGTCCGAATATATAATAATATAAAGACATTAATAATGACGCAAAATGGGAAAGAAAAAAAAGGTTTACATTTGTAAATTTGCCATTTATAAAGTGAATGGTGAAATCTACTTATCTTTTAAAAAATACTCATATTTCATTAAAGTCGTTTGTAATTTTACGCGATGGGATCTTTTTTTTTTCAGATTTTTTTAGAAATTATTAGATCTTTATGTGTAAAACTTATATATATTTATTCATAAAAGTAATAAATTGATAAATGACATGTAAAACTACCATTATCTTCACATCGCAAACATAAAAACAACAAAATAGATGTAAAATTAGTTTTAATTGATAGTTTTACTCGATGGGATCTAATAATTCAGCCGGATCTAATAATCTGCTATAGTATAATGAATATAACCAAAATGAATCTAAAGAGTTGTAAAAATTGAACTAATAAAGCGTGGCGTGGTGAAATGTAATAAATATAAATATATATAAATATATAGTAAATAAATATAAAAATAACGCGAAAAATATTCCAGTTGAAGTAAAATTATTTATTTTATAAATAGTTTTACGGGTAGCTTAATACAAAGTTATACTTGAAGTAATGAAAAATGCGTGTGAATTCGTTTGTTTAATTTTTTTTATTTTTCTCTCATATGTAAGCGTGTGTGCGTATGAGAAATGAAGATTTTCGTACACACGTTAGCGCACGATGGCGCGTGCGTGTACAATTACACGTTTTTTAGTGTAAAAGCACATTAAAAGAGGAAGCACATTTAATTATTTGCTTTATTCGTTTGGATAATATGCATTTGTAATTTTGGCAATTGAATGATATCAAATATTTTTTTTCCCCCTTTCATTTAGCCGTACAAATATTTACAAGTTCCGTGTTTTATAATATATATAAAAATGGCATTTTATTAATTTAACTAAAATTAGTTTTAGTTAAATTAATTGTAAGTTTATTCATATTTAACCCATTCGGTTAGTTATTGAAGTTCAATGTTGACCGTTTTAAATAATGTTGTTATATCACTGTGAGAATAAAATAAGTTTGTGTCATCAGCAAATAAAATAGAAACTAGAATATTAGAAACTTTGCTTAAATCATTAATTAAAAATAAAAGTGGTCCTGATATACTTGAGGAACGCCGCTAGTTACTGACATATAGTTAGTTTTTTCATTCCCGAAGGAAATATATTGTTTTCTATTAGATAAGTAGCTTTTAAACCAAGCTATGTTTATATTTTTGATTCCGTAGTTTTCTAATTTTTTAATTAAATACTATGATCAACAGTGTCGAACGCCATACTAAGATCTATGAAAACACCTAAAGTGAACTTGTTTTTGTCAAAACATTGAAAAATAATCTTAATGAGATGAAGAATTGCATGATCAGTAGAGTGCCCTGTTTTGAAGCCAAATTGTTTGTTATAAAGAATATTATTTTTTTCTAAAAATGAGTATAATTTGTTATACATAATGCGTTCTAGTATTTTCGAGAAGCATGAAAGAATGGAAATAGGCCTATAGTTAGAAATATTAGTATCACCTCCAGACTTAAAAACTGGTATTGCCCTTGCAATTTTAAGTTTTTTTTGGAAGGATTTCTTGTTTAAACGAAAGATCAAATATATGCAAAAGAACTTTTTTAATATAGAATATACATTTAATTACAACATTTCTACTAACGTTATCAAATCCTTGCGCTTTGTTTAATTTTAATGAACTCACAGCATCTAATAATTCTTTTTCAGTTAACTCAGCATTTTCCATAATTGAATTGCTAGGAGTCAAGTACCCAGTGGGCATGCGTTGTCCGGGGGACGTCCGTCGGACGTCTTACGGACGTCTGGACGTCCAGGAGACGTCTTACAGACGACCTCCGGACGACGCATGCCCACTGGGTATTTATTCCTTGTTAAACTCACTGTGTTTTAATTTTGATGCTAAATTTAAACCTACATTAACAAACACCTCATTAAATGTTTTAACAATTTTAGACTCTTTTGTAATATCTTGATGATGGTAGCTTAGTTTTTTTGGAAGACCATTTAGCTTAAGTGTTTTTTTTTCCAATTACTTCTTTGATGACTTGCCACGTTTTTTGAGTATCGCCTTTAAATTTTATTATTTTATTTGAATAGTATAACTTCTTTGAAAGCTTTATAATTGATTCAAAGTGATCGTTACATTTTTTATACCTTAATTCATTTTCATAAGTTCTTTTTTTTAGAAACACTTTATACAATCGTTTTTTTTTTTTTTGATGATTTATTATTCCTGGTGTAATCCAAGGGTTTATAAATGTTTTAGTTTTAATAATTTTTGTTACCACCGGGAAAGCTTTATTATAGTGTTTTTTGAATATTCGAAGGAAACTGTTATAAGCAGTACCTGTGGTTTGAATTTGTAAAATTTCGTCCCAGTTTTCAGAAAATAGAGAATTATTAAAAAGTTCCATAGTAATGTCATTATATATTCGATTTTATTTATTTTTTTAAAGTGTTTTTCAAAAAATTTGTTATTGCCAGATGGCGGTCTGTACACAACATGTACAATGATGTTTTTAGTGATTTTATTTATAACTTCGATCGTTAATGATTCGCAATCATTACTAATTGCATTAAATTCGGTAAGCGGTTAAAAATTTAAAGAGTTGTGGATAAAAATACATACTCCTACACCGATTGTCTCAGTATTTCTGACTTGATGAATAACTTTATAGTTTTGTAGTTGAAAATTTGAATCTTTTTCAACTTGTTTATCTCGACACCAGGTCTCTGTGAGACAAATAATTTTAAAATTAATTTCAACACTATATAAAAATTTTTTAAACTAGTCAAAATTTTTTTGAAAGCTCGTAATATTTAGGTGTAAAATAGAGAACTCATTAGTATCTATATCAGCAGAAAGATTAGAAATATAGGAATTATAATCAGAAGGGCATATGTTGCTAATTATTTCATCAGTGTTAAAAAAATTAACGTCTGGATCTGAATGATTCTCTAAAAGTATATTTTTATTTGTCTGGAATGCCCTAAAGCTTAATTCACGAAAATTCATACCTTCCATAATAACAAGAAAGGTCATACTAACAAAATATTTAAAGTATAAAATAAAATAATTAAAGTTTAGAAGGTAATTTCCTGAATTCTTTTACTATTAATTTATCGTAAATTACAACCGAAAACATACTTACAACCGAAGACATACAATTGTTACAAAAGAAAACATACAAAGGTTACAAAAGAAAACATACAATTGTTACAATTGGAAATATTCAAAGGTTACAAAAGAAAACGTACAAAGGTTACAAAAGAAAACATACAAAGGTTACAAAAGAAAACATACAAAGGTTACAAAAGAAAACATACAAAGGTTACAAAAGAAAACATACAATTGTTACAATTGGAAATATTCAAAGGTTACAAAAGAAAACATACAATTGTTACAAAAGAAAACATACAAAGTTTACAAAAGAAAACATACAAAGGTTACAAAAGAAAACATACAAAGGTTACAAAAGAAAACATACAAAGGTTACAAAAGAAAACATACAATTGTTACAATTGGAAATATTCAAAGGTTACAAAAGAAAACTTACACTTGTTACAAAAGAAAACATACAAAGGTTACAAAATAAAACATACAAAGGTTACAAAAGAAAACATACAATTGTTACAATTGGAAATATTCAAAGGTTACAAAAGAAAACATACAATTGTTACAAAAGGAAACATACAAAGGTTACAATTGAACATGTATCGTTTGCATTTAAAAAGGTCACAAGCTATAGTTCAAAATAAAAAAAATATACAGAAACGTTATTTATTTAAATCATATTTCCAAATATATCACAGATAAGAAGTACCCTGAAGACTATGGAGTAAATCAAATGCGCAGTTTTAGGAAATTGTCGAAAAGCTATGCTATAAAAGGTACCCTTTGATAATATAATAAAGTATAACATTTTAAATAAAAATAACGTTTTTATCAAAATTATTGAAAAACAAGTTTTTTTAAGATGGTCTGCTAAGACGTAATGTAAAAGTAGGAAAAAAAGTAATGAATTAATAAAAATAGGCTTAATCAATGTACCCTCGACAACGAGGTTCTTTAAAAAGGATACTTGTTTTGATATTTTAGTTAAATAACGAAATGTACCAGTTCCCAGTGAAAAATAAAACCGCGTCCCACATGGGTTCCGCGTGGGTTCCGTGTGGGATTGATGGGATTTATGTGGGACGGATTTTCCCATGTGGTATCCGTATGGAAATTTGTCACCTTAAACCCATGTGGGTAATCCCACATGGGTTACATGTGGGAACCATATGGTATTTACACACATGGGAAATCCCACGTGAGTTTCCCGTGGGATTTGCATGGGAACTAATTTAAAAGCTGGAAACTAAAAAAAAAAATTTTAAATCAACATTGCATTGCGTTACGTTTATATTGTGTGAAAATATTTTACATTAATAAAGAGAATGGCAAGCAAGTATGTAAGTACCACGAATAATTTTTATCTTTCTTTATAGAAATAAGATTAAGATTTGTGCGAATAGACGTATTATTAGGATAATATAATAGTTATTTGAATATAGATCTTGAGTAAATTATTTGCAAACAATTAACTGATGCAAGTTGAAATATTGTCAAAAACCAATCTTGCATGCATAGGACACTGCAGTGTCCCACAAAGAAATGCAGGTTTGAAAGTCAAAGAATTCCCAATTTTCTTTATTAAAAAAAGAAAAAAATAGGATGGAGATAAGTTTCTGTAACTTTTTTTATGCTCCAAAACTTTTAACTTTAGATATAATAAGGTCCTTAAGACTTAAGGGACTTACGAACTACATTGACGAACAAAAACAGGATATTTACAGAAACTTTTTAATTTTTAATCTGGAACAGTGTTATTGAGAATAAAGCCTCTGGGTCCAGTTTTCAAAGTAATATGATCTAAGTAATGTTTAAATAAAATAATATGCTTTAAAATGCATATAGTTATACATATAACTCCTGATAGTTAACTATATGTATAACAAGTTATACATATAATTTGTTATAAAAACTTATTTTTTAAGGTTATGCTTGAACAAATTAGTACCAATTAATTCAAATTCAAGATTTAGTTAAAGTTCAAGTTAATGTTCTTATTTATTCATTGTTTTTGTTAATTTTATATTTATTTGTTCAAATTTATCAGTTAGTACTATATTTTACTACAGTAAGAATGTTTATCATTGTTGAACGTGATTTTATTAGTAACTTAATTTTACTATCAACATATTTTGACAACACCCTTTATATTTTAAATGATGACAGCTTTACTTTTCTATTGATGTTTAATTTATTACGTTTCAATAACTCAGATTGAATTTTAACTGAATTATTGTAAGCTTTGTAGGGGTTTGTTGTAAATAAAGTAAAAATAATATATATATATATATATATATATATATATATATATATATATATACATATTTATATATATATATAATATATATATATATATATATATACATATATTTACATATATATATATATATATACATATACATATATATACATATATATATATATATATATATATATATATATATATATATATATATATATATATATATATATATATATACACATATATATATATACATATATATATACATATATATATACATATATATATATATATATATATATATATATATATATATATATATATATATATATATATATATATATATATATATATATATATATATATATATAACATTAAAACAATAAAATTGATACAAAATTTCACTTTAAAACGAATACCATTGACATTGTGATGATAATAGCATTAGGAAACTAGTATTTATGTATTATTATTATACTATAAATAAATAGTTTTTTAATTCATTTTATAAAATGGAGACTGACAACTGATAATTAATGGAAATAAATACAAATTATAAAAATCATGTAAACTTTATTTATTAATACTAAATACTATATTAATGTTAGTCTACAAAGTTAAAATCAATTTAGAGCATTGTTATTAGTTCTTTTGCGATTCGCACTTCCACTTCTGTCTCTCAAATTTATAAAATAGGTGGTCAAAGTTTGCTCAATAGGTAGGTTCTCAGCATAACAATGCTTTTTTCTTACACTTTCTAAGGAGAAATATGGCAAATTGATTACTTATTTTACCTAAATCGTAGGGTCATCTATGCATAATGATATCAGATGATGACCCGGTTTATTGAACAATTTCACCTTTTATCAAACTCAGTCAATTTTTTGCCATCTCCCATTGAAAATGATGTCAGTTTTTGTTATCGTATTATGATGGTATATCTGAATTGTTAATATAATATAAAAAATGCATATACCATCAATTTTTTTGGGTTCAATTATACATTTATTCTCAACAGTACTAAAAGTAAAAAAAAAAAAACATAAATTGTTCTTTCAGATAAGCAAGCTAATTTCTGAATTTAAATTGTTTTTCCTATGATCCTCTACAGTTTTAAGCAACAAAAGCAAGAAGTTTTTAGACCACATTGTTGGTGTAAATACCTCTAAAACCTGCTCATAGCTAGCATAAATTGTTTTACTTTTTTTTTAAATAAAATATTTTACTTTTTTTTTTTAATTCAATTTTTTAATTGACATTATTTTGGTCTCAACATCCCCTCCCCATTGTCAATTATTGTTAAACTCACACTGCCCCTCTATCTACTGGCATCATTTATGGATGATCCCATAGCCTAAATACTATATATATATATATATATATATATATATATATATATATATATATATATATATATATATATATATATTATTTTTACTTTATTTACAACACCATTTGAGATTCAACAAAGCTTACAATAATTCAGTTAAAATTCAATCTGAGTTATTGAAACGTAATAAATTTAACATCAATAGAAAAGTAAAGCTGTCGTCATTTAAAATGTTAAGGGTGTTGTCAAAATATGTTGAAAGTAAAATTAAGTTACTAATAAAATCACGTTCAACAATGATAAATATTCTTACTGTAGTAAGAATTAGTACTAGTTAACAAATTTGAACAAATAAATATAAAATAGTGAAAAAACAATGAACAAATAACTTGAACTTGAACTAAATCTTGAATTTGAATTAATTGGTTCTAATTTGTTCAAGCATAACCTTAAAAAATAAGTTTATATAATAAATTTTATGTATAACTAGTTATACATATATTTAACTATCAGGAGTTATACGTATAACTGCATGCATTTTAAAGCATTTTATATAATTTATATATTACTTTAGATCGTATTACTTTGAATACTGGACCCAGAGACTTTATTCCCAATTACACTGTGGTACTCCAGATTAAAAATTTAAAAGTTTCTGTAAATATCCTGTTTTTGTTCCTCAATGTACTTCGTAAGTCCCTTAAGTTTTATGAACCTTATTATATATAAAGTTAAAAGTTTTGTAGCCTAAAAAAAGTTACAGAAACCTCCCTATCTCCCCCCTATTTTTTTTTTTTTTTTAATAAAACAAAATTTGACTTTCAAACCTGCATTTCTTTGTGGGACACTGCAGTGTCCCATGCATGCATGCTTGGTTTTTGACAACATTAGAACTTAAATCAGTCAATTGTTTGCAGAAATTATACTCAAGAACTATATTCAAATATCATATGAACATGTTAGAGAATGTTCATATGATATTTGAACATCACAAATTTAATAATATTGTTGTGATATGTTATATAAATAATTCCATAATAGATTATGATATGAAAATAAGATAGGATATGAAGGCAATGATCAAAGAATAAATTTACTTATAGAAATTTAGATGTTTGTTTATTAGTTTCAGAATATTATATTATGTGTGACCGCGGCCTTCTATAATAAAAGGCCTTGACATCGCGCAACAAAGTTGTTAAACTGAAGGCCAATTCCTAATACTTTGTTTACATTTTCATCTTTTAACATTAGACGAAAGTTTGTGTTCGCGCTTTTTTAATAAATCTCTAAAATGTGATTGGTTTATAAATTAGATAGCCCAACATCAAGATGATAACGTTGTAATGTTCAAGGCGTTAACATTGTAAGGTAATAATATTGTTAATAATTTTTAATAATTAAAATGCCTTAAAAATGCCTTTAAAATGCTGTGTACCTCTTGCAAGTCGAACTATCTCAACTACAACAAAATTTATACAACTACAACTACAATATCAATTACAACTACAACAAAAATATCAATACTCAACTACGACAAAAATATCAATTTATAAATTCCCAAAGAATCTAGAGGAGAGAAAAAGATGTAGTGAAGCTATCCCAAGAACTGGTTTTATTGTTACAGACTATATAGCATTATGTCAACTGCATTGGCCAAATGAAGCACCTTTTGAAAGCAAATATGGGAAGCAACGACCTTTAAACCCACCATCTGTTTTTAAAATATTCCGCCTAGTTGTTTAGCCACACCAGCAAGTAAAGTTAGAAAAAATGTAACTTCAAGCGGTTTTCGAAGCATTTTACCAGATGAGTTAAATGATTTTCTTAAAGAGGATGAACTTATATTTGACGATATTCAATCTTTGTTAAGTGATAATAACAATGTTATTGTTTTCCAGCTTAATAAAAAAAGTTTGCACATACAATCAAAAATGTACAAGCTTGGTGTTCCATTATTTATTTTAGTAATTTTCAATGATTATTTATTTGTAGCTAACCATAATGGCACAACTTGTAATATTTCATATTTAGCTGTAAATAAATTAAAGTTAATAAAAACAAAATCAGCTTTATTTGAAGCAGTTAGATTTTTAAAAAATAAATAAAGTTTGCTTCTGTCAAATATTCTATTCGAACACCTTAATGCTATGAGAAAAGTTAATGTTGGTGAAGTTTTATATACTTCAAATATTATATGTAGAGCATATGAGTATTTTGCTATGCGACGAAGTTTATATGATTGTTTGTGAATTGACTACAAGTTGCCAAGTATAAGGACTTTAACCCTGTTGAGGTATATTGATAAAACTTTTTTTTTGCTTGAATCAACTTTTGTTGGTGATTTTTATTGTTACCATTTTTAGCAAAAAAAATTAAAATACAGTTATCTTTCTAATATATAGATATATACTTTGTTATGGTTCTGCTTGTTATTGATACTATTTAATATTACATAAATATTCTTAATGAAATTTGAAATACGAAAAGCATGATTATCTTTTAACAATTTTTTGATTTTCTTTTTATATTTCCGTTTTCACTAGAGATTATTATTAGAAAACATAGACTGCCATTACACCCTACCTAATATAAAAATATATCAATATAAGTAAAAGTGAAAGTTTAATCGGCCTTCAGTTTTTACGGCATTTTGCGCGATGTCAAGGCCTGTTATTATAGAAGTTATTATAGTACATCATTGAAAAAGTAGGTTTTTACATTTTTGTTTTTGTTTTTTTGTTTAACTACTTATTCTTATTGATCACTTTTTTTCAGGATTTTCCTCAGGGGCTCATTACGCATAATATGTGTTTAATTACGCATAATACGTTAGTCATTGTAAGTAATAAATTAGGAAATAATTATTTGTGAAATATTGTAGTCATTAATGACTTCAAACTGGCTAATAATTAAAATTGCTCGACTAATAAGGTTCCTTATTAAAATTGCTCTCTCTCTCTCTCTCTCTCTCTCTCTCTCTCTCTCTCTCTCTCTCTCTCTCTCTCTCTCTCTCTCTCTCTCTCTCTCTCTCTCTCTCTCTCTCTCTCTCTCTCTGTCTCTCTGTCTCTCTGTCTCTCTGTCTCTCTGTCTCTCTCTTTATATATATATATATATATATATTTATATTTATATTTATATATATTTGTATTTATATTTTTTTTTTTTAGAAAATGTTTGAAGAAAGTTAGAAGATACTAAAAACCTTGGTATTATACAAGCCGAAGCGATTTAATTAATTCAATTAACAAAAAACGGCGTGTAAATCGCAAAAGAAAAAATAATATTTTTAATATTCGTTTTGGATGTATTGATTAATAGCATTTATTTTTAAATAAATTCATTTTGCAACACGTTTTTTAATTTTATAAAATTTCGTCATAATAGTTTAAGGTAAATCCCACATAGGTTATAGGTGGAAAACATCACATGTTAAAGATCAAAAATGCTACACGTTTTGAATACCAAATGGGATAAAGTAGCAAATACCAGATTAAGTTAAGCCTCTCTGAAAGCTTCGATGATTAATTTTAAATTACTATTTAAGTAATTTTTAAATTAAAAGAATTTTAAAAATTATCATAGAAGCATTCGGACTTTCATTTGTCTAGTATTGACTACTTTTATACCACTTGGATTAAAATATGTGGCATTTAAGATCTATAACATGTAGTATTTTCCACCTATATCCCATGTAGGATTTACCACATAAAACCCATGTGGGTTTTACCATATGAAACCCACATGGGACAAAATAATAATCCCCATATGGGTTACATATGGTAAAAACCCACGCGTATCCCATATGGGATTTACCATATGGAATCCATGTGGGATTTACCATATGAAACCCACATGGGACAAAATAATAATCCCCACATGGGTTACATGTGGAAAAAATCCACGCGTATCCCATGTGCGCTTTTTCACTGGGTTGCTCAAAATAGAACAAAGAAAAACGGTAGTATATCATCCACAATCTAATGGGCAAGACGAAGACACAATCAAAAACATAAAAAGGTATATATATATATATATATATATATATATATATATATATATATATATATATATATGTATGTATTTATATAATATTTATATTTATTTAGCAAATTAAGAAAACTGATTGAGGAGAACCAATCAAACTGGGATGAATATATTGACATTATTTTATATCCATTGCGAGTCGAGAGACAAACATTAACAAAAGTTTCACCTTTTGAAATTATGTTTAGGGCCGATTGCCAGTTTTACATTGTCAATTTGAAGAAGTGAATACATTTTTTTATAAACGTGATATAAATATCATTTTTTTCACTACTATTTTGTTATTATATTAATTATTTTATTATTGTAATTAGTATTAGTATTATTAGTACTAAAATGATATAATAAATAAGTAATATTTTTACTCCGAATCGAAAGTCGTTTTTTATGTTTGACGGCTTTAAATTGATGAAATGAAAAAGTAAATTAATAAAATGAATTTCAATTTAATTTAAAGCCGTCAAATACAGTATTATGCTTAAAAGCCTTTCGAATCACCTAATTTATAATTCTAGAATATTCAACATGCTCAAACAAAACAAAAAATATATTATGAAAAGAGCTTATTGAAAAAAGTAAAAGAACCACACACAATAGTAGCTGCCGGTGATAAGATTTTGCTGTTGGATATAAGAGGTCGCCGGTCAAAAGGTGCTGCGTTCAAAGCACGATTTAAAGCCCCTTATAATGTATCACGTATCACACCATGTGGCAACTTCAGGCTCACGGATATGAAAGGCGTTTCTCTGCTTGGATCGCACAAAAGACTACATGTGAAAAAAGTTATTGAAAACACTTTATCAAAAGGTATAATTTCTTAAATAACTATTTTTACCCTTTTTATGTGACATTTACTATTTGTCCCTTGTATTATAATTGCAGATCAAACTGCAAAGAATGAACCAAAAATCGTACAAGCACAAGAAGAGCTAACAAAAATTAATGGTTTTTTGTTAATCTAACGTGTTTATAATTTGTGTAAGAACTCTAGTCGAACCCCCCCCCCCCCCACACACACACACACACACACACCGAATATGTTACTGTGCTGTTCCCTACGAAAAATTAATAATGTACTTACTGTCTTTCTGTCATCTTTTTAGAAGATCATGTTACCGAAACGGTTCAAAGGAATAAGGTAATAACTTACCCAGTAAAAATTGAAAAGCGTACGTAATTTTAAGGCTTAATTGCTATTTATTTTTATTGATTTAATATTTAGAGAAAGCTTAAAACTTTTTCATAAATAAAACAATTTAATAATTCTTTAGAATTGGTTATTAGTTCAGAAGGGAGTGATTTAAGTAAAAGCTGCGTGATTAAAAATAATGACGGTATGCTGTAAATCAGTTGTATTAAAGCAACTAATAATTTTGTTTGTTAATCTGAGTATCCACAACATACTTCATTTAAATAAATGCTAACATTTAAAAAAGTAAACTTGATATATAGGTCATGGAATACTTAATAGCTTACGACATTTAAAACCCGTTAATGCTATAATGGGAATATACGAGGAGTTAGGTGGAAGCAAACTATACGATTATTCGCTTCAAGATACTCTCATAGGTTGCATCAGTGATGAAACTGTTTATGTTTACTTTAGTTTAATTTCAAAAAATCAGCAGGTAATAATTCTTTCAACATTTTAAAACATTTAAATTTATATTACAAATGACAATTTTAGAAAACAAATACAAATACAAATACAAATTTAGAAAAAAATATAAACATCAATATAATTAAAGCGATATTTAGAACATTTGATCTGTAGGGCTGTTCAAATAACACATTTTAACAAATTTTAATTCTTATCATAGCGGAGTTAGTAAACTTTTAGAAAAAATTAAAAACTTGGAGATATTTTTGGAAAAATTCAAAACATTAAAATTTCCACATGCATTGCAAGATGACGGCATATCGTGTGGAGTCTTTTGCATTAAGGTAAATACATTGAAGTTGTAGTAAAATGAAATTGGACAACTTATTTTTTTAACTTTTCTGTACAAACTGTTTTACATTTTGATACAAAATGTTAAAAAAGAATTTAAAATGTTGCAGTTTGCTGAAAACTTTATAAACGAGGAAGGGTTGTTACAGTCTTTTTCACTAAAAGAACTTGACAAGTACCGAAAAGAAGTTGTACATTTTATGTTGAAAAGGGAGGTTTGTTTATAAAATTGGAAATATTTTTAACTTAAAATTTGAATTTTACATAAAATTTCAAATTATTCAAGAATTTTTTGTTATAGGTCAAAAACATTGGAACAAAACAGTATGTAGAATTTGTGGTCAACCGGAAGGACCTAAAAAAACAAAAATCAAAGGATTGATAAATGGGTATAAGATTTTAACATTTATCAATGATTGATTTGTATAAATATTTAGTAAAAAATAGTTTCATAAAGTACTATTAATGCCATCAATAGATTAAATGAGATATTTGCAAACCAGTTATATGGTTTCACCAAGCATGTATTTTGTATGTAAAAGAGAAAAAAAGTTTGTTTACATGCGCAAAGATTTCTATTTAAAAGAATAGGTAATATATTGTTGTACCTTTTCATATAGATTAAATTCAAATAGTAAAAAGACAATGTTTTTTTCATTTGAATTTTAAACCTATTTTAATTTGAATTTTAAACCAATTTTTTAAAAAATTTATATTTATATTTGTGATATTGTAATTTAGAAGTTAAAAGAAAGATGCAATAAGAAAATCGAAAAACTTTAAAAAAATATTAGTTTCTCTTTTCGTCTTTCGTAATATCTTAATATAAATATTCGGACTCAAAGGAACATTTCTAAATATAATATATTAAAAACGCATCCTCGTTTTGAGTTTTACGGTAGTGGATCTAATATTTCATGGGATCTAATTTTCTACCACAGAACACACTAGTGAAGGACAAACTTGAAGATCAGAAACAAAATTTGGCCAAATATATTCTTGAATTTTTTCACATACTGAGGGTGATATGGGCGTTAGAGATTTTGATCTGATACCTTTATTTGTCAGGCAAACTGCACAAGTTGATAATTTAAAGTTTGCTGCCACTTTGGAAAATGATACTTTTCATTTAAAAAGCAGCCGTAAATGGGATATTTTGATTATCATAATGGCTGACTATAAAAACTTTGGGAAAAAAAAAGCCAAAAATTAAGCGTTTTAATTTTAAAAATATACATACTTAGCATTTAGTTCAAATTTTGCTATGATTGATTAAATGTAAAAAAATCAGGAGTGGGGAGAGTTTTAACCTGGCGGTCAATTTTTGGAGAACAGTGACTAACTTTTTCAATCGAGAGTAACCGGTAAATAGCGATAAGAAGCAATATGAAAAGATACATTGTTCTATTTCATGATTTATTCAACTTAAGGAAATATAAATTCATAAAAAATTTATGAATTTTTGCTTCTGTCTAAAGTTCCAAACTAATCATTGCCTTCAACTGCCAAATCAAGGGCAGCAGCTTCATCGGCTTGTTCTTCAGCAGAAGTGAGCAACCATTTCTTGATCTTGACTTTGCCATAGTTTTTCTGGATGTACAGGAGTTTTTCTACTTGTTCTGGTTGCAACTTGGTTCCTTTGTAGGAGATAATAGCACCTCTAACACTATAAGCTCTTTCTGACGAAGCACTAGATGCAGGTACACAAAGCCATTTTCTTTCAGATTCTTCCAACAATGGAAACTTGTGCTTGTTGGTCCTCCAGAAGTCCAAGACATTCAATCCAGTGACTGCTGGTACCTTGAGGTACATTTCCCATTCATTGGTAATGGAACGCTAATCAGCTGGGGCGGAGGTAACTCTAACTAGGATGTCACTTGCCAAATCAAAGAAAGAATCTTCATCAGGTTGGGGAGCTTGAGAGCTTGCCTCTTCAAGTTGCCTGGCTTCCATCTCTTGTGTTGCCTGGATCCATTCTTGATGATTCTGAGATTTTGTAATAAGAGCGTCATAGGCCTCATCAAATCCACCAAGTCTGACCCTTGTACAGAGAATTCAGCAAGTTGACGACTGAATAGTGCAAGTTGGTTGCTCCAGATTCTGGAAACCGGAAATCAATGGCTTTAACTAGTTTTCGGTAAAACATCTCAGCAGTATAAGACAGGCCACCACGAATAGCTTGCAGAAGTCGGTATTTCAATCCATACAGATGAGAGATAACTCTGTTAATGGAGACTTTCTTGTCAGCTGAAAAGCCTTCCGAAATCTCCAAGATTTTCCTTAAAATTGGCAAAATTTTGTTAAAGATGTCAAACTCATTCTCACTGGGAATAGCGGGTGCAAGTTTGTTGGGGTCAGAACCTGGATTATCCCTGATTGAGCTCAAAGGTCTTCTCATCCTTACAATACTGACAATCATCATTAATGTTGAGTTCCAGCGGGTTTTGACAGCTGAGATAATTTTCACATAATTTAACTCCTCCTAGTCAACTATGTCGTTATCATCCAACATGTTTTAAATCTCCTTCTTGAATCGCTGTTCTGACAAAGAGGACTAGTGACATAGAGATGAGAGTTCTGTGGCTTTTTTAATGGCTGACTTCAGATCCAAACCTTCAACTGACTTTGCTTCTTTAGTTGCACCTTCTACAACTAAGTTCAAAAGGTGATCAGTACAGAGCAGAAACTCATCAACGAACTTGCATTTAGGGATGGCTGCCTTCATGTTGGAAGTTGAGTCATGAACACAAACAACATAGCTGTGTCCGGCATTTCCGGGAATCTCTGAGACATTTCTAAAAATTAAAAAAAAATTAACAAGTATAAATATTATACAAATTAAAATTTACATATAACAATTTAATACCTTTAGTAAGAATATTATACTATAAAATTATAGTTAAAGGTATAAAAGTATTAAATGTAACTGGTAATATCACTAATATGTTAAACTGTATAAAAATTTGTACAACAACAAATCAACAAGTACTACGTAGTTAGCTTACTTAGTAACATTAAGTTGAAGTATTAGTGTAAGTACTACTACACTAAGTTAAAAGAACTTCTATAAAAATTTACTTACTGATCCAGTCTGTTTGCAATAGCTTCTGCAGTATGGCGTCCAGAAAAGGGTGACACACCAATAACAAACATCCGGTGGTTGAAGTCTTCATTGATGAAGTGGAGGGTGATGGCTTGATGAGCGTCATTATTTCGACTTTGCCAAATGTCAGAAGAAATGGTAATTCTAGAACTTTTTGGCAACTCTTTCTCCAGAACTTGATCTACTGCTGCTTTCACGTTTTTCTAAACTAATGGCAACCTAAAAAAAGAAAAAACAAATAAAAAAACAGTTGTTTGTAATAATTTATAGTTATTTAAAAAAAACTAACACAAAAATATTGGCGCGGACAGGTCTAGAGGCTAATGGTTTTAAAATTAGAAAGGAAGGTACTAACTTACTAAGAAACAACAAAAATGCAATAACGGCGTTTTGGGACTTATGGCGTTAATTTCATTGCAATTAAGATTAAGGTGTTTTAAGTTTGATTTTAAGCAGTTCCCATTTTAAACCAAATGAAACCATCTCAAAATTATTTACTTAACCAAAAGTACAATAAATTATATATCCTACTTATAACGTGAGTATGTTGTAGCAGACTTGATCAGCATTTTCGGGTTGAAATAAGCAATCAGATCTTAAAAGCCTTCATGCTCAACAAGACAAAATGGTAAATTGCATCAGGCTAAGAACTTGGCAATTTTCAAATCAACTCGAAGTTGATCTCTGTCTTGTGGTTTATATTTTAACCAAGCATCCATATTTTTGTTCTGATTGGCCTTTGATGGACTGCCCAGTTTTACTTGACTTTACTCTTCTGTCCATGACTAGAGGAACCTTGTCTCCATGATCCTTTTCATAAGACTCTTCGTCGTATATCTGTAAAATGAAAAAAAAGTTGTAAAATTTTTACATTACAATGTACGCGCTGTAAAGCGGCTAAAGCCTGTAATTGTAGTATTTAAATTTTGAACATACTAAATATAGAAATACTCAATTTAAAACTTTTTTTTCATAACTGTCATAAAATATCTGATCTAGCTCATTAAAAGCAACATCAGCCTTCCACTTCATCTCTGACTTGCCTTGTTCAATCTGGGAAAATTAAATGGATGCTTTCTAAAAAGATGGGACCTCATCCCAGAAGTGTTATGATCTGCAACCTTGACAACTGCCGGGCAGAGCTTGCACTTTGTTTGGACGACTCTTTCACCAGTTGCACTTTGAGTCACCTCTTCTTCAAAGAAGTTCCAGATTTCCGTTCTTGGACGCGGCATGATGCTGGCAACTGACTTATAAGATCAAACTACTAAAATACATAAGAAAAAGAATCTTTTATTTCACTAAAAAAAATTAAATCTGGACAATAATTCTGTCCAACTAGTCACTTTGACTCCCTCTTGAAAACAAACCTTTCCCCAAAAAATGAAAAAGTTTTTTACTATTAAATTTCTATCGGACATTTCAAATAACTTATATTTTAAATTTTACAACAATATCAAGTTATTAACATAATATTTCAAAAATTTATCTTTTCTTTTACTACTTTAAACAACCTGTAGATAACTTTGTTAGATAACTTAGTTATCTAAGATAACTTTGTTATCTAAGTTTAACCATATCTCACTTAAAAGTTTAACAACAAAGTAAAAATAGACATTTCGTACATACTACTATATTGTAACAAATAAAATACAACAAAATTTATCATATCTTACCTTCAAAATTTTTTAAATTTGCTCATTTTTACTAAACTTTTGCTTTCTTTTTCAATGTTTTTTTGTGGAGAATTATTTAGACTTTCCCTGAGACACTAAAGAACCACTGTTTTCTTTTTGATCTTGATATTATTTTTCCCATCTGATTGCGAATCGTATAATTTACGAACTACAATCTCTTTTTATACAGTTTTACAACCGCGCCATTTTGACACATTAAATACAGTAAGACCTTACATGTGTTAACACCTAAATACATTAACACCGACACACATTATTACCTAACTCACATTAACACGCTAATTGCATCTTGAAGACGACATTCCCAACATTTTTGACTTTTGTTGATCAACAAATTTTTCAGCTGACATCCTATTTAATTGGTCTGGAAGGATCAATAATATCTATTAACTAGATGTCTAATTTGCGCTTCCGCAGTGAAGCAAATTTTTTGCCAGCCAGGTTCGTTTTGCCAGCCTGAAATGACGCAATGATAAATCAAAGCAAAACAAAAATGAAGTATTGTCAGTTTAAATAAAATGGCTACTAGCATTAAAAAAATTATAATCTTGTTTCACTTTTTTTTACGAAAATATTGTGAAGTTAAACATTCAGACATCTAGATAATATATACAATTGGGAAGGATTAACTTGTAAAACCGGTAAAGATAGGCAAAACAACATCTTGACTCGATTTGAATATTTATTTTATACTTGAACTAAAATTTGGCATTTAAAAAAAAATTGTAATATTGTGAAAAAAATCGTTATTTTATACTTCATTATTTATCAATATCTCCCGTTATGTTTATGTATTCTGATAAACCGATAAAAAAAGCCCATATTATCGTTTCAACCAATAAATTTCCAGTTAGTTATCGTTTCAAAAGATAAGTTATCGTTTCATAGACAAACTTATATCGTTTGATATCGTTATTGTTTCATATCGTTATCGTTTCAAAATATCGGTTCAAACTGATATACCGATAACGATATGCAGACCCTTAGTCTCGTTTACATGCAATATTAGAAAGATCAATAATATCAAATAATGGCAAGAATTTAATGGTAAGAATTTAATATCAGAATTTAAATAAACAACATATCTAATAAACAAAAAAAAGTGATCTGAAACATAATTAAGAAAGTTATTAAAGAAAAAAACTGGTTCGGAGTAGCTTCAACTTTAACACAAATATCAGTATTTCGTTGATGTAAATTAACTAAGAACCAAAAATAAAACATATAAAAAAAAAAATCTGAATAAAATCTAAATCTTTTTTTAAATTCTATTTATTAGACACTAGGTAATCGAATATCGATTAATCGAGATATTGATACCGAGAAGGATGGTCTCATACCGTGTGGTCTCGCTTATTTACTATGTCGCTATCATCAGTATCGGTTCAAAACATATACTGATACTCTCACTTTCTCGTTCCTTAAGCTATTTTTTTACATAATTTTCAGGAGAAGAATAATTCTGCTTTGTTACTGTCGAGATTGTCTGTCACTGTCACTGTCACTTCGTCACTGCATTATCTGCTTCGTCACTGTCGAGATTGTCTCTGCGATTTATGATCACAAAGCCAGAAACCGGAAATAATCTTTTAGATGATGTAGAGGTCGTTGGAGTTTGCTAACCAGTAACGTGCAACACCTAAAAAAGATAGGCAGCTTAGTTGCATGCTACTTTAACAACGCAAAGGTATCAGTTTTACCTGCTTTTTTGAATCTTCTTGTTTTTTGGTATTTTTCCATTTCTAATTTAATAGGTAGATTTTTGTACGCCTAATGTGAATTAGCCTCTTTCTAAGATGAAGAAGAACTCATCTAAAAATATTTTTTTAACTTTCCTGTTATAACTAATAGACATCGATTTGCTCCTCAAGAATATTTATTTTTAAAATATTTTTTTTTTGCTATAAAAATTCCTCGACCCTAATATACATCTCAGTTTTTATACAAATTTACTATTTCAAATTACTAATTGTTTATAAAAATAAAAAATTAACTCTTTCGAAGACTCGAGCTGCAATACCAAATGATACCACCGGTATCGGTACCAAACGATATCAACATTACCGACACTTTCGATATGAACATCGCGTGATCTTCATATCGGTACTGTATGGTATAGCACCGATACCAGACGATAAACCGAGACTCGATATTAATTATTTAGTGTCTACTAATAATACCATTTAATGGACATTGATACGCAAATAGAACTGTTATAGATGCAATGTTTTAGATGCAATGATTTAGCTAAAAGCCAAAAAAAAATTTAAAACTTGATTATACCAATTGATAATAATATATAAAAACAATAAATATAAAATCAATAAAACTAACTTTTACGCTATTACAAATTTTTACTTTTTGTCTAAAAAAAGAGATTTGTTCTAAAAGTCTTACATTGCAAAACTATTCGACCATTGAACCTGGTAATATTTGAAGAGTTATAAGTTGCAGATCGATTTCAATTCTTCCTTGTTTCTTGAAAAAAATAGAAAAACTGTATACACAGTATTACTAGAAAGTGTTTAAAATACTTAACCTGTTGTGGTTTCTCTCCGCGTTTTTTCCTGTGAATTTTGAAGCACTCTTTCAAAGTCAAACACTATATGATTTATTGATTTCCAAAATCTTCTAGATTTAATGTAAAAAAGCTTATAGAGAGCTTCAGATTTAGATCTATTTTAAATTTTTTTTTGAAACGGGATCTTCTAGAGCTGGTGAGTATTCATCAGAATAAATCAGAAGTGGGTTCGATTTTCCTTTGTCAGTCAAAGGTGTTATGCTAAAATTTAACTTTTGCATTAAAAATATGAACTAACTACAACTTGAAGCATTTAAATTCAATTTTAACTGAAAATTTATTTTAAAGTAACAATATTTTAAATAGATCCGTCAAAACAATCTATATCAAGGATAGAAGATTACCTAGTTGTGTTATCTATAAAGCATACTTTTGCTGATTAAATTTTGCCTAAGATGAGGCCGTAGCCAAATAGAAATGCCACATCATTTGAATTATTCTCAGAACATATGGTCTTACTATTATTCTAACCGTCTTATCACAAAACACCGTGGATGTAGGCTTTATACTTTTCTAAATGCAAATAATTTTTTTAACAACAAACAAGTTTGGAAAAGCAAACACGTGTGCTTTTTAAAAATTGTTGAAATAAAATTAATTAGAAAAGGAATTAGGTCAAAGTAGTTAAATCTGAAAACTTACTTACTTTGCATTAATATTATTATTATTAAACAAATATTTATACAGGGTTAACATTTCAGTAAAAACATTTATTATATGTCTCCTGATATCAAAAATTGCATAAAAATAAAAGTTATGTGTATATATAGTTTAAAAAGTTAGAGAAAGAAAACAATTTTCTAAAAGTTTAATTGCTTTCTTTACTTCTTTTATTTTCTTTATTATAAGTTTTTGAACAATATAATTTTTTGTCGAACTCTAGTTTTACTTTTGGTATTTATCCACCAAAAAGTTGTTATTTTGCGTGTTTTGCTTATTTTTTCTCAATTTAAAATAATTGTTAAAATTGCTTCCTATTTTTTTTCCCAGACATTTGCAAACGATTGTTCAAGCGTGGACGGAAATCAAATTTTCTACTGTTGTTTTTCTTTTTTTTTTTTAAACATCTTCGCTTCCAACAAGGCTGCAAGCAGCCACTAATTGAAGTTGGAAGTTACTGAAAGCGAAAATATGAAGATTGTAGAGCAAGATAGCGATTGACGGACGACTTGAAAGATTGCAAATTATATAAATCAGGGAAGCAAGATAAAGGAAGCGAATTCCAAAAAGCTGATGTTCGAGGAAAAAAACTAGACGAATAAGCGTTTTTGGAGCACTTAGGAACAGTCACAGAAAAAGAATGACACTTAATTGAATGACGAGTAACACGAAAATGAATTTTAGTTGATAGCACAAGAGACACTAGCTCTTTAGAGCAGTGCCCATGAAAGTATTTGTAGAAAAGAGAAAGAGAAGCAACATTACGACGATGTGATAATGGTTGGCGGTTGGCTGCAAGAGCAGGTTCAAATATGTTTACAATGCGTTTTTGCACCTTGTCTAAAAGAGAAAGGGCATCATTAGAAGATCCGCCCCAGATATGGCAACAGTATTCCATACAAGGCCGGATTTGAGATTTATAGAAATAGAGAATAGAATCCGAAGTAAGAAAGTGACGAGCTCGATAAAGAGATGCAACCTTAGCAGATGCTAATTTTGCAACTGATTTGATATATGGTTTCCAAGAAAGATCGGAAGTAAGAGTTAATCTTAGTAGATGAAGAGTAGATGACTCATCAAGTACATCACCTTTCATAAATATAGGAAGATCTAAATTATTGCGATAACGATTGCCTGAAAAAAATTGAGTTTTATTTGTATTGAAGTTCACCAGTCAGTGTGAGCCCCATGCTGTAGCAGAAGTGAGAGAGTAGCAATCAGAGGGTGTTGGTTTCACGACAAGTCTAAATGGTAGTATCATCAGCAAGCAATGCCACCTTAGATGTGAGAATATCTGGAAGATCGTTAATGTAAATTAAAAAGAGTTTAGGACTAAGGATAGAACTTTGAGGAATCCCTAAAGTTACAAAATAAGAAGAAGAGTGCTGTCCATCGAAGACAACTTTTATACTACGATTGGAAAGAAAGGATTCAATAATCTTAAAGATGTTGCCAGATACATCATAAGAAGAAAGCTTATGGAGAAGACCAGCATGCCAAACTTTATCAAAAGCTTTTGAAATGTCAAGAGCGATGGCCTTAACCTCTCCACCTTTATCTAATGCACGATAAAACCTATCAGTTATTACTCTTAGCAAATCAGCTGTAGAACGAGAAGATCAAAATCCATATTTATGGTGAGAAAGTTATTAGATTCAAGATGATAAATTAAGTGTTTGTTAATTAAAGATTTACAAACCTTGCTTATGATAGGAAGAAGACTAATGGGACGGTAGTTAGACGAACCAGATCGCTCTCTAGAATTTTTAAAGATAGGGATAACAGATGCCGCTTTCCAGCGGGCTGGAAAACAAGACTCTGATAAGCACTTGTTGAATAGTTTTGAGAGTATAGAAGACAGCTCCGGAGAACACTTCTGCAAGGCAATAACAGGTATTTTGTCCGGGCCACAAGCTGAAGAAGAGTCTAGGCAGAAAATCACTTTAGATACAGAAGCTGGAGTGATACGAATGTCAAGCAATGGATCAATCTGTTTTTTGGCAATATCAGGTAGAACGCAATTAGTGGAATCAAGAGATGATATTGATGAAAAGTTTTAAGCAAACAATTCAGCTTTGTCTTTACGTAAGGTTACAAAGTCTGAACCATACAAGAGAGGTGGAATTAAAGATTTGACCTTATTATTGATATTATTAAAGATTCTCCAGAAGTCACGAGAGCCTGTTTTTTGAGATGAGATACGAGATATCATGACCTGAGTATAGCGGGTTTTGGCGTTAGACAAAACTTTTTTACAATGGTTTCTAGCAGTAAGAAACAGGCGTCTGTTTTTTTGGAGAATTGTTTTGCTGATAAAAATGGAAGCAACGGTTTTGATTGGCAATCGCAGCAGCACAGTGTGAGGAAAACCATGGAGGAGAGTAAGGCTTGACCTGGAATTGTTGAGAGAGAGCAGAAGATTCCGTACCAGCCTGAATCCACGAAGTTATGTAAGAAGCACATTTGTCGACAGGACGACAAAAGATTTCTACCCAAGGGCCATCACAAAGAAAATCATGGAAAGAATCCCAGTCAAATTTACTGCAGTTGTAAGAGGTTCAATAATAGGGGGATTCAGGTGATGAAGAAGAATGAGATATTAGTTTTAGAGAGATCAAACTGTGATCAGAAGCACCTAAGGGTGAATGTGGAAAAACTAAGCACTGACTAGGATCAGAAACAAGACATAAGTCGAGTAGAGAAGGTAAATGATTCGGGTTGTCAGGAAAGCGTGTTGGAAATTTGACTATTTGAATTAGGGATTGAGAAAGGCAAAAGTTGTGGGCTTTAATGTCTGCAGAATCACTGACACTAGAGCCAAGCCACTCAGAGTGGTGAGTATTAGTCACCGACAACAACTATATTAGCTGATTGTTAAAGAGAGATGGTTTGGTCAATATGATCAGAAATATCATCAAAAAGACTGCAGTCTTGAGATGAAGGAGAGCGGTATAGAACAAAGAGAAAGGCGATAGAGTGAAGCAGTGCTAAACAAAAGCACATGAAAGAATAGTCTATGGATTCAAACCTAGTTTCACGACAAATGGGTGAATTCTTACGAATGTAAATGCCCAGGTTAAGCATGAAACGAATTAGAGGAAGATAACCATCAACACTAAGATCACAAAATGAGACAGCTGAACTCAAATTAGTCTCACAAAGAGCAAATAGGTCTGGTGAACTTTGCAAGAGATAAGACTCAACAGAAGAAAAGTTACTTCGAAGACCACAAAGTTTAGTGAATGATAGGTTTAGGGAACTTGGTGATGGCAATGATTTTTTGTGTTTTACAGTTTTTGGTACTTTATTCATTTTTAAGTTAGATTGAAGAACTTGACTCAAAGCATAGATAGTACGCAGAACACTGTTTAATAGCCCAAGCAATTGCCTCATTACTACTAATAAACCCTAAGCCGTAATAAAGGGCTCCAAATTTAGCCTCCACAATGCACTCCAAAAGTACAAACAGGGACACCATCCATGCGCAACATGGCACTGTTAATACTTTTATATTTTTCAGCTGTTAATGGAATCAGCCTCTCTGAGAGCTACCACAGAGTTCGGGAAACCTGACTACCAGCCGGCCTCAGAACCATAAAACTGAGTTTTAGAGCTGTACCCTCATTAGGAGATAATAGAATAAGTTGCCTAGTCAGAAAAACAGAGACACAAGCAAAAGCCATGCATTGAGTCAAGAAGATCCAGCATTCAACATCCTAAACTGGAAACAATGTATTAAAAATTAATCTACGCCAGCCTAATAGATGAAAAAGGAGTGCGAGGCTGTTCAACAGATAGAATCTGTTTACCCCTTAAGTCTTTGCCTAGGAGGCCTTCTACAAGACAGTAGCCGGGTGCATTTAATATCTGCCCAAGATGAGTATTCTTATTGAGACATTATCTCTAGCCTTTACTGACCCAAGAGCCCCAAGGCAGAGGGTGTTTTAAGTCGTAGTTGGCATCTCCTAGTCTTTGCCTAAAAAGGCGTATCCTTCAAGGCAGCAGGAAATAAAGCAGATATGAATGAAAATGAAGCTTTATAGCCTGATTATGAAAATGAAGCTTTTTAACCTGATTATATTAAATTGATGTTATCGTCGTTTATGATATTTATTGCACGCAAGTGTAATGATTTTAAACAATTACTTTGGGTTGCTGTAAACTTTAAATACAAATAAAAGTAACTAGCGGTATAATTATTTTTGAAAAACAAACTAAATATTAAAGTTTCTAATTCAAATTTTGCAATTTGGGATTTGAATGAAAATGCTGTAAAAGAATTTAAATAAAAATTATGAAAATGGGAACTGTATTGAAAAACAAGAAAGGACATACATTTTGATAGCAAATTTGTGTGAAATAATTTTAAAGTATAAGTTTTGAAAGGAGAGAAAAAAGTCAAAACAAACAGGGGTTTTGCTAAATTGTTTTTGAAAACTTAAAATTAAATAGATTTCACTGAAATTGAAAGTACGAAAAGAAATACCAAAAGTGCTTCGGTGAGGGGATTTCGGTTATATTAAAGGCAAAACCTACAGAGAAAAAGGGCATCTTAAGTTTTTTTTTTCAGAAGCATAAATTGCAAGAGATAAGCATATATATTATATCAAAAAGCTCATAATTGTGGTTCAAAGCATTTTGATATAGCAGCCGTGGTGTAGTGATTAGATTTCTGAAGACATTGGTAAGAAAGACATCATTGGTAAGGAAGACATCATTGGTAAGGAAGACATCATTGGTAAGAAAACGAATCATTGAAAAGGAAAAAAGCTTGAACTTCTTGGTTAAATTGTATTTCACGGTGTTTTGTGATAAGACTATTATAATAAAAATAAGACCATAAGACTGAGAATAATTTAAATGATGAGGCACATCTGTTCGGCCATTGCCTAATTTTAAGCAAAATGTAATCAGCAAAAAAATGCTTTGCAGATAACACATCATGGTAATCTTCTATCCATGATATAAGTTTTTTAGACGGATATATTTGAAAGGTTGTTATTTTATGATGAAAATTTTACATGAGTAAAATTTTTATCATAAAATAACATTCTTTTTCTTTCCTTCAAACAATTTTGAAATAATTATTGGAATATTATTGGAATATTATTGAATTACATTGAATTATTATAAATATTATTGGAAAATAAATGGTTAAACTTCATGATGTTTTGAACTTTTTTCCATATTTTATGTTTCAATATAAGTACTAATTTGCCTGCTTTGAAATAATTCTAAAACTAAATTTTTAATTCTTTAGAATTTTTAGGAAGGAGATGAATCAAAAATTTAGCTTTTTATATATTTAAAAAGCGAATTATCCAAAGCCAAACAGTTATCAAACCAAAACAGTTTTAAAAATATATACTTTTCTTTTATTTACTTCTAACATGGAAAAATTGCTTGGTACAGCAATAAAATAAAATTTTTATTATCATATCATGTCCCATTTACTTATTTTTGTTGTTTTAATTAAACAATCATTATTCGACGAAACATATGAGCTGGTGAGAACCAGCATAGCGTAAGTCAAAATAAATAAAAAATTGGGTAAAGTCAATATTTATAAATACAAAGCATCATTGAGGACTTTTTTTTTTAATTTCTTTTTATAAAAAAATACAAAATACAAAAATATTTTGACATTTCTTTCTCGCCAAATATTCTTGGATCCGTCACTGGTGTAAGGTGTAAGTTTGCGTAAAGAAATTAGCAACTTTCCTTTTTTTTAGTTGTAGGGTTGTAGGGTTTTTTCTACAGTTATTCTTATAAAACCTTTAAAATCTTAAATTGCGAAAACATTGACTAACATCATTCTGATTCTCACCGGCTCATGTATGCAAAAAAAATTAATAGATAAATAAAAGTGAGTTTTTATTGCTAAGACAAATTAATTGACGAGCTCTTATTTAAAACAAAAACTTGGTATACAAGGATAAATTGGTCGGAAGCGAATGACCGAAAAATCATAAACATCAACAAAAAACAGAATTTATCTTTTAAATACGAAAATATGTGAAATTATAATTTTAAAATTTAAAGTTATATTAAAATATTTTTGTTTACAGACACAAATATGTTTAAACAAGCTGTATTGCAATGTTTGTTTAAGGTTTGTTTAATCATTATAGAAGATTTTGCGTTTACACCGAGCAAGTCGCTGACGTGATATTTAAATAAATATTGTCTGTTAAAAGTACAGTTAACTCGTTTAGTATTGTTACAAATATGCTTATTACTAATAAGCATCCAATAAATAGCTAAAGTAGTTGCATTTCTTTTTTTTAAATCTAATTAGAATAACAGTACTATTTAAACAACATGCGTAAAGACAGTTTAAATCATTTGAAAACCAAGTTATTCTTCATTAAATAATAAGCCCTCTAATGTCTTTACCTGTTTTCTAAAATATTGCTAATTTTTTTAATTTTTGATATAAAATTTCTGTATATTTTTAACTTGCAGAGACAATTACAGTTTTGTTTTCAAATTCAAGTTCAAAGTTTTCTTTTATTACCAGAAAATTTAAAAATCAAGTTGTTAATTACAAAAAAAAATTTAAAAATTGTTGTAGCTGACTTTAAAAAATATTTGTAACATAATTAGAATAATTTAAAATTCTTTTTCAAACATTATTTTTTTGATTATGGTATTTTATATTGATTATTTTGATAACAAATAAACAAGTAATTGTTATCTTTTTTTTTTATTCATTTTTGTTCATCAATGTATTTATTGAACCATTTAAAGTATTTAATAAACTTTAATCTTTATTTGACCAAAGTCAATTTTAAGAAATGATTGAAGTTATTAAAAAATGTTTGTTTCTAACAAATTCTCATGAGCAATCAAAATGGGAAAATAGTTTGATAATGATCTCACTTTGTTGTGTCCCTTCACTGCGTGTTTTGATTATTTATTCATCTACTTATTTTTATTTTAGGTTTTTGAATATCATTATGGCTGATGCTTTGATCAGTTTCTATGAGTAAGAAGTTTTTAAACTTTTATCTTGATATTTTTAAATGAAATTTTTTAAAGTTTTTAAGCAATTTAACCCAGGAATGAAGAGTCCCATAAGGAATTCTAGACTCAAAAGTCACAAAATGATTATATCTTCTAGTTTTTGGTATCCATGAGCTCCAAAAATGTAAAGAAGGTTACGAGGAAAAAGTTAGAAATTTTAGGTTAGTGGAACAATGAAGTTGTGAGCCCGCAGTCCTTATGTATAATGGTGGCAAGACTCCAAAATAAAAAATGATAGGCACCAAACCATAAAATCTTATGAATTTTTTTCTTTAATGCAAAATTAAACCAATTAAAACTTTTACTGAGAATTTTATAATTTTTCAAAGAGTTTGCAAATTAAAAAATTTTATTAATAGATTGTCTATTTTTTATTTTTTTAATGACAAACATTGTTTTTTTGGCAGAAAAACTCCTAAATACCGCAATGTTTCCACCAAATTTTCATACGGCAAGTGCTGGCATTGGGGTATCGCTGCCCAAATTATTTTCCTAATTTAGCCCTTGACAGGTGATGTACAGTTTTCCTTAAATTACTAATGATATATCTCTACTTCTATTTGCATTCTATATAGTATATAGAATGCAAATAGAAGTAGAGATAAATCTCTGATTGAAAAATAATTACATTTAAAAACCACTTGTTGTAATATAAAATTTTTAAAAAAGTTTTTGTCTCGTAGAGAAATGTAAATAGAACAATTGGAATTGTTATTCATTAGTGTTATAATTTAAGTAATAATGTAATATAATATTAATGACATCACTTCCTGACTTCTGAATATTACAGTCATTAGAAACGCTATTTATATATAATCTATTATACATACGGTTATTAGTTACGCTATTTATATACGATAGATGTTTGTAGTTCTTCTATAGCTTTTTTCTTATATTTGATAAAAGCCAAAATATAGATGAAAGACTATTTTATTATGGTTTACAACAATGTTATTATGGTTTTACTATTTTATTTACAACCTAATTTAATAGTAGAAAAGTGGAATTAGTCATTAGTTAGTCTATAGTTAGTCATTAAACTGACATAATCAAACACATTAAACTAACACAGTTCAAATCTAATTCACAATAGAATTTTTCTATTATAAAAGTTAATAAATCACCAGTAGAATAAAATGATTGAAATTTGTATTTATTGTCAGAGATAAATTGTTAGACTCAAGATCATATAATAAAAATTTGTTAATTTAGGCTAAAAGAACTAATATATTATAATCAAGAAGACTTATGAGGCAATAGTTATCTAGTAGAACATTAGATATAATAGTAAATAGTTATAGAGGGCAAAGCTTTTAAAAATTGAAACCACATATGCATTTTTCCAGCATGTAGGAAAACAAGGTTCAGTTAAATACTTGTTAAATAATTTAGGGTTTAATAAAAAAAAAATTTAGTAAGACTGTGACAGGTATGTTGTCTGACTACAATGCTACATGTTTTGATTGAACTTTTTTATTTAAAATTAAAAAATCTTTAAAAGTTATTTTATTTTTCATTTATATATGAAAAAGAAAAAAAAAAAATTTTTATTTTTTTATTTATTAAATTGAATTAATTTTTATATTAAATTTTGTTATTTTAACTACACCTTAAAGTTTTGGTCAAGAAATACTCTGCAATGACTTATATATTTTGATAGTATTAATTTTGTTACTAAAGGAAATGTGATTAGGGGTTGTCCATAAATTACGTCACACAGTTTTTGACCATTTTTGATCTCCTTTGTCACAACATCAAAATACTTCAGTAACAAGTTGTTACAAAACTAATAACCTTTTCCTCCTTAGAGCATGACATAAGTTATGGACAATCCTTTACTTTGTGTAATGTGAAAAATGGCTTTAAACAATTTAATAATGAACAATTTAAAAAACCAAGTTAAGATAACCGTAACCTAAGCCAAGCTTATGATATCAAATCTCAATTATTAGTCTCATAGTGTACTGAGTACTATTTGTGCTTTGAGTCAATTTCTTTAATCAATTTAAAAAAATAACCAAAGTTCAAAAACAATAAAATACAAAACCCATTATCATCGCCAAATTCTCTAAATCTATCATTTACTAATATTTGTGGGCTTGCAAGTAACTTTACTTCTGTTGAGTCTTATATCACACAAGCTTGTGATCTTAGTGCTGTTGGTTATCTTCCTTTAACTTGTAAAAACTCCAAATCACATGCTTGGCCTGGGCATTTACATTCTTAAAAGTTCACTAATTTGTCAGGAAACTAAGTTTACTTCCACAGACTATTCTTTTATGTGCTTTTGTTTAGCACAACTTCACTCTATCACCTTTCTCTTTGTTCTCTATTGCTCTCCTTCATCTCAAGATTGTACTCTTTTTGATGTTATTTCTTATCAAATTGAGCAAGCCCTTTCTCTTTATCTTTCAGCCAAAATTGCTGTTGTTGATGACTTTGATACTCATCACACAAATGATTTGGCTCTAGTATCAGTGACTCTGCAGGCATTAAAGCCCACAACTTTTGCCTTACTCAATCTTTAACACAAATAGCCAACTATCCAACTTGCTTTGCAGACAATCTGAATCATTTACCTTCTTTACTCAAATTATGTCTTATGTCTAACTTATTCTTCTTCATCATCAGGATCCCTCTATCATCTTACAACTACTTTAAAGCTGGCTGGGACTCTTTCCGTGATTTTCTTCATGATGGCCTTAAAAGTAGAAATCTTTTATCCTTCTGCCAATTGTGCTTCTTATGTAATATCTTGGGTTCAGACTGGCAAGTAATATTTTATTTCTCTCAACGATTCCAAGTCAAGCCTCACTTATCTCCATGGTTTTCCTTTTATTGTGCTGATGCAATTTCCAATCATAACTATTACTTTTATTTTTTATCGCCAATACAATTCTCCAGAAAACAAACATACGTTTACCATTGCTAGAAACCATTGTAAAAATGTTTTGTCTAATGCCAAAGCCCACTATTCTCAGGCCACAAAATTGTGTATATTACCTAAAAAATTATGCTCCAGAGGCGTCTTGAGAACCTTTAATAATGTCTGTGATAAGGGCAAATCTTTTATTACTCCTGGCTTATATAGTTCAGATTTTGTTACCTCACCTAAAGACAAAGCGGAACTGTTTGCTAAGAACTTTTCATCAGTCTTAAGAATGTAATTATTGGAATCTTGGTTCCACTATTCACATTCTACCTGATATAGCGGACAAACAGGTTGATCCATTGCTTGACATTTGTATCACTCCAGTCTCTGTATCTAAAGTAATTTAAAGTCTTCTACAGCTTTTGGTTCAGACAAAATATCTATTATAGTCTTGCAGAAGTTTCTCTGAAGTTTTATAGTTCCAAAACTATTTAACAAGTGTTTATCAGAGTCTTTTTTTCCAGCCTGTTGGAAAGCAGAGTCTGTTAACTTTATTTTCAAAAATTCTGGAGAGCAATCTGTCTTGTTTAACCACATTCCCATTTTTTGTTTTTTTTGTTTTAAGCAAGGTTTTTGAGTCTTTAATTAACAAACATTTAGTCTCTCATCTTGAATCTAATAACTTACTTTCTGATCATCAATATAGACTTTAAGACTATTGAATCCAGCGTTACCAATCCCAATAAAAAAGTTGTCCTTGATGGATGGCACTCTTCAATTCCTGTAACTTCAGGGGTTCCTCAAGATTCTATCCTTGGCCTTATACTCTTTTTAATTTACATTAACAGTCTTCCAGAAATTCTCACTTTCAAGTGGCATTGTTCACAGATGATACTACCATTTATTATTGTTTTGATAAGAAGTCAATACTCTCGAATTGTTTGGAGGGGATATTTGAGCTTGAAAAGGATCTCATTTTTGCAACAGCATGGGACTTTCAGTAGCTGGTGAACTTTAACTCAGATATAACATTATATTTTTTATGTTAATCATGATTGCAACAGTCTAGATCTTCCTATATTTATGAACGGTAATGTTCTTAATGAGTTGTCTACCCTTCATCTTCTAGGGTAAACTCTTACTTTTGATCTTTCTTGGAAACCATGTATCAAATTGATTGCAAAATTAGCAACTTTAAAGGTTTCATCTCTTTACTATGCTCACCACTTCCTTATTCTCGATTCTATATTTTATCTCTATAAATCTCAAATCCATCCTTGTATGGAATACTGTTGTCATATCTGGAGTAGATCTTCAAACAATGCCCTTTCTTTTTTAGACAAGGTGCAAAAACGTATTTTAAACATAGTTGGACTTGCACTTGCAGCCAACCTTTAACTATTGTCACATCGTCATAATGTTGCTTCTCTTTCTTTTTTCTATAAATACAATAATGGGCACTGTTCTTAAGAGCTAGTTTCTCTTGTGCCTTCTACTAAAAGTCATTCTTGTGTTACTTGTCATTCAATAAAGTCTCATCTTTTTACTGTGACTGTTTCTAAGTGCTCCAAAAATTCTTATTTGATTAGCTTTTTTTCCTCGAACATCAGTTCCTTGAAATTCACTTCCTTCATCTTGTTTTCTTGATTCATATAATTTGCAATCCTTCAAGTCATCTGTTAATTATTATCTTGCTTTACAAACTTCCAACTCTTAAAGTGGTTGCTTGTAACCTTGTTGGAAGTAAAAATGCTTTAAAAAAAAAATCTTGAAAGAGTGTTTATAATAAATAGTTTTAAAATTACTTCTTTTTATGGAGACATTCAAAACAGATAAGTTGTTTATTAGATATACTTTGAGACCACTAGATGGTTTCATCATCAGACAATATCATTATATATATATATATATATATATATATATATATATATATATATATATATATATATATATATATATATATATATATATATATATATATATATATATATATATGTATATATATATATATATATATATATATATATATATATATATATATATATATATATATATATATATATATATATATATATATAATTAGTAAAAAACACTTATCTAACTTTTATCTTCGACTTGAAGTTTCACCATTGCTGGATCATCAGGAAGAGTTCCTGATGATCCAGCAATGGTGAAACTTCAAGTCGAAGATAAAAGTTAGATAAGTGTTTTTTACTAATTAATTATTGCTCTGTTCTTTAAGAACATTGAGCACTCTATTTGTAAAATACACTAACATAATTTACATATATATATATATATATATATATATATATATATATATATATATATATATATATATATATATATATATATATATATATATATATATATATATATATATATATATATATATATATATATATATATATTTAAACAACTTTAAAAAGTATTCTACACAATAGAGTGCTCAATGTTCTTAAAAGAACAGAGCAATTATATTAAACCATCGTCGCGATAAAGGCCTATCGTGACGATGGTTTAATAGTAATGCGTAGAAAATCTGGTCCACAGCTCGACAAAATTAGAAAAGATATTATAAAAGTTTTTAAAAATATTAGCTTTCAAATCGAAATAAACATAAATTTAAAAAGTGTGAATTTTCTTGATGTCACATTTAACCTCTCTGAAAATTCATATAAGCCTTTCAAAAAACCAAACGATGAACTATTATATATTAACATTAACTCTAACCATCCACCCCAAGTTCTAAAACAAATCCCGATTTCAATTAATAACAGACTAAACCAAAATTCCTCAAATGAAAATGTATTCAATTCCTCTAAACGAATATTTGAAGATGCCCTAAAAAAAAGTGGTTTTGAAAATTTTGAACTAAAATTTGAAAAAAAGAATACAAAAAAACGAAATAGAACTAGAAATGTAATTTGGTTCAACCCCCCATATAGCAAAAATGTTTCTACTAACATAGGAAAAGTGTTTTTAAAATTGGTAGATAAGTATTTCCCGCGATCTAATAAACTACATAAAATTTTTAATCGAAATACAATTAAAGTTAGCTACAGTTGCACAAAAAATATGGAAAGAATTATAAAAGGTCACAATAAGACTTTGTTAAACAAAAAAGAAATCCTAAATGAAAAAATTACAGAAAATTGTAATTGTAAACTAAAAATCAATTGTCCAATGAGTGGAAGTTGTTCATCAAAAAATGTGGTATATAAATGTGTTGTTTCCTCTAAGAATGTACCTGATAAACAATATATTGGCATAACAGAGGGTGAATGGAAAAAACGTTTTGCCAATCATAAGCAATCTTTCAAGAATAAAAAGTATTCAAAAGACACCATGCTGTCAAAATATATATGGGAATTAAAAGAAAAAAATATTGATGATTATATACTGAATTGGTCTATCCTTAAAACAGCGCCTGCATATAACAATATTTCCAAAAAATGCATACTATGCCTACTAGGAAAATTTGAAATAATTACACATTCAAATCAAGAATGCTTATTAAACAAAAGATCGGAATTAATTTCTAAATGTAGGCACGAAAATAAGTTTCTCCTAAAAAACTATAAAAATAAATGAGTTCAAATAATATTTACATTAACTACCCTTTTTATAAAAACATTTTAAAAAAATATCATAAGTAATCATTTCTAAAGAATTCTTTTTATAATAGTGTCAGCAAATTCCACAAATGTGTGAAAATTTACAGTAGTTAAGACATTTGCAACTTCCTGTAATTTAATTTTGGTATAAATTGAAGTTTTATTAATTTGATCATCCATTTCTGATGAATCTTTGTTGATGAAACACAGTGTTAAATGGAAAAAAATTTTGTTAAGTGATTTTCTACTACTAATATATATATATATATATATATATATATATATATATATATATATATATATATATATATATATATATATATATATATATATATATATATATATATATATATATACAGTATTGGCCATTAATAACAATCTACCATGATTTTTTTGATTTATTCGACTTTGATTGATAATAAATCAATGATTGTTTGACTCATTTCAAATATAAAAAGTGTAAATTGATGAGTATCATATTTTCTTTTAAATAAATATAGATATTTATAAAAGTATCAATCGATGCGCTAATCATCTGGTTTTTTTTAACACTTACCTCATAATCTAAAATAATTTTAATGGCCAAAATTAACTATCCACTCTATTATTTTAAAATTTCTTCAAAATTGGGTTTGTCTTTTAGTAAAACTTTGAAGTTATTTTCAAATTAATAATTATTGTTAGAGAGTTTTTTTTTTAAATTGTTATAAATATTTAAAAAGTTTGTGTAAATGAAATATAAAAGTTAGCATCTAATTAGCAACTACAACATTTCAGTAATAAAAAAATCAAAACGACTGGAAAAACTATTGATAACATGAATTCAATACAATTGAAAATATTCCGCGTCCAGGAAGACCCAGCATTTCAAATGAAAGAAATGAACGCTCACTTATTTGCATAGTAAAAAAAATCCAAAGTTATCATCAACTGATCTCAGTCAAAAAAGGCAGGAAGCTTCTGGTGTTGTTGCTAGTGCTCGAACAATTAGAATAGTACTACAAAAACACAATTACATGTGGCGAGCTGCTTGCAAAAAACCCCGTCTATCAAAAAAACATCAGAAAACTGGTGCTTAGCTCATAAAATTTGGTCTAAGAGCATGTGGCACAGCGCTCTTTTCAGCGATGAAATTGAACATTGAGGTTGATTTAAGAAAAAACCGAATAATGCTGAAAAGAATGCCACATGAAAGAATGCGCCCAGATTGTTCTATGTATTGAAAAAAACAAGGTAGTGGCAGTATAGGCATCTGGGCCTGCATGAATTATAAAGGTGTCAGTTGCTTTAAACTATTTGATGGCAGGTTTGATTCTCAAAGATATTTAGACATATTGGATAATTATTTGATGCCTTCTATTGACATTTTCCGAAAAGACACGGAAATTATCTTCCAACAAGATAACGCTCCATGTCATACTGCTAAGATTTGCAAGCAATGGTTTGAAGAAAACGACATTAAAGTCATGTCTTGGCCTGCCAATAGTCCAGATCTCAACTGCATAGAGAATTTGTGGTCTTGGTTCAACCACAATCTTGGTAAAATTGAAATAAAAGATCTGGACCAGCTAAAAGAAGAGGTAACAAAATTACTAAATAATGTTCCAAAAGATATTACTAAGAATTTAGTGAATTCCATGCCGAAACGGATCAATGAATGCTTAAAAGCTAAAGGATTGTCAACAAAATAATAATTTTTTTTTTTTTTTCATTTTTTGTGTATCATAATTTTTTTTTGTTCTTATAGTTAGTTAATTTTGTTGATGTGGTTTGTTTATTTTGGCCACTTTTTGTTTTTTTGATATGTATGAACACTTGTTTTCATTTCAATATTTAATTTTTTAATTTTTTTAATTTATTATTACTTTATAATAAATTTATATAGTAATTATTTGATTTATTTGAATAAAAAAAAACTGAAGAAAAAATCTCTTTTAATTTTTAAAATATGTAATTTCAAACTTATATCCATACTACAATAACATGATGGAATGTTATTAATGGCCAATACTATATATATATATATATATATATATATATATATATATATATATATATATATATATATATATATATATATATATATATATATATATATATATATATATATATTTATTAATTAGTCAATTATATGTATTTTTTTTTTATGTTTTAGCTATGTTGACAAAAATCAGGTAATGTATTAAATAAAATTTTTATACTGTGTTCCAGCCTTCGGAATTAGGAAAAATGAAGTTGGCAATAATTTGCTGACCCTAATGTTTTAGAGTTTGGCATCAGGGCAGCAAAAAAAATTTTGTACAAAAATTTTACCATAAATAAAAGAAATGAGGTTTGCAATTTTTTGCCAACCTCAAACACTTCTTGGTCAGCAGTTAGGTCAGCATTGCTGAAGGTTGATTCTAATTCCAAGGGCTGGTGTTCTTATCTATATTGTTTGTATGAAACAACACTAAGGTCATCAAACTAATTTAGGTTTTGGCTAGGGCTCGAAAGAATTAAATGAAAAAGCAACTGTTTGTTTTATTGTTAATTGTACTTAATTTCAGCAGTTAATTCAATTTAAGCAAAATTTTCATGATATTTTACATTATGCCTAGGATAACTATACTGAGTCTCTAGCAGCTTGGGTTGAAATTCAAAGCGTTTCAGCATGGCCTCACAAAAGAGAAGATACTATAAAGATGGTGAAATTTGTAGCAAAGGTTTTTTTAATTGTTTTTAAAAAATTGACCCATTTTTGTGTAGTAGGAGATTTTTTACAATGTTTTTACTAATAATAAGTTTTTACTGTAAAAAAATTTTATATTAAATTTTTATTTACTTGTAAAAATCTTGTATTAAATTTTTACTCTCATAAGATTTTTACTCCCACGTAAAATTGTATTTTAGGACCACATTGTATTTTATCAATACTATTGAGTCAATAGTATTGATAAAATACAACCTGGTGACAAATAAGATTTTTGTAACCAGGTTGAACTAGACTCAGTCTTTAAAATGTTTAAAAGTCTTGACTACATTCTTTTTTTTTTTGCAAATGAATTAATTGATATACTGTAAATATTTTGATATACTGCTTACGAACTGTGTCATATCGGATCAGTGCTGCCTCCATCAAAACTTATCTATCCAGAAAAGCTTTGGCTGTAGGAAGAGACACCACTGAACAATCAGAATTTCTCCAAAAAAATATTTAGAATTGAAGTCCATCAATATAGTTTCAGGAAACTACTTTACCCTTAGTTTCAATTTTTTGACTCATATGCATAAAAATGCTGATTTTGAATGTAACTTTTTCGTTTCTGTGCACATTGTTGCAAACTGATCCATCAGACAGTATTATTTTTTTATAAAATTGGGGCCACTAGTTCCTTAAATTAGAATCGTGCTGGAAAAAACTGAATCCATGTTAGGGTACCAGGAAAAAAAAACCTGGTACCCGGCACCAAGACCACATTAAAAAGGTGGAATAACAGCTTGAAAAATCTCTAGCGCTGAATTTTTTTACCCAATAACGCTGATTAATTTGTGCTAATTAAGTTTGCTTAAGTATATCAAGTTTCTTAATATAAATAATAATTAATTAGTTTAAATTTTTTGGAATAACTTGCCGTCTTACGTTTTCTCGACTGTAGTGTGAATAAAAGTATTTTAAGTGAGACACATCTACATTGAGTAAATAAAGCTTTGTGGTTATTGACTCCATGCACTTTTAGACTTATATCACGAGGTTTATTGGTTGAAGTTAAAACTAAAAGCAATCCTGTTAATAATATTTTGACACAATTTAAAGTATCACTTCAACATATAGTTACAGCATTTTAGGTAAATGTTTGTTAAAATTTTTTTAAGATACTCGGTGCCCAGTACTGCAAAAAAATGACTGATTCTGGGTACCCGGTAAAACAGCCAAATTACCTGGTCCTTGGGTCCAAACCGGGTACTAGGCACATCAATACTTAAAATTAGTGATATCAGCATTTTTTTTAATGACAAAAGAAAATGCATTTTTCTAGGAGGATGACAGAACCAGGTCATTATACTCTTTTTGAGGTATCAATTCTATCAGATTTTTCTTTTTCAAGGCAAAAAAATTCCTGATCTCAAGTAAGAAAAGAGTAACTCCTAACAGGAAAATATTGGTCAAAACTTGACCTTGTTTAGTGATACTTTGTGCAATTTTTTTAATTTTTCTGGAAAACATTTTGGCTCTGCCAATATGAACCATTTTCTCAACTGTTGCATCAGCCTTTATTTTGTCGCTTACATATTTGCTTTTAATTTTTACCTGTTGGTCATCACATGTGCAGCATGTGTCAACTTGAGGTAATCCAAACCTCAAATTGCTGCTGAAATATTTTCAAATAAAATTTGTAATTTACATTGATTCCAGGATACTTCTGTTAAAACAATTTGTGCATGTCATGTACTGAAAGTTTTTTATTGAGATAATGATTTTCAGTATTACCATGGTGAGTCATCATATTCGGATAAGAAGATATGTGGTCTTTCATTATGTTAATGACACTTTCAGATTTAGCATCTCCTTAAATACTTCATCCACATTCATCACTATGGAGTTTTCCTGTCTTCAAACAGTTGCTTAGCCTTGATAACCCTAACATTTTAGAAATTATGTTTAAAGGTATGTTAGCTTACAAATTTCGTTGATTTTACTTTTACAAAAGGCTCAGCCATTAGGTTGAACCTAATAACAAGATTTCTTAAACTAAAAATATTACGTGTCTGTTATTATAATAAGTAACAGTAAAAAGCTCTTTAAATTATATTATATAAGTATTATACGTGCATACAGTCTTTGAATTATCATTTTTTTACTTCAAATCCATTAACAAAACAAGTCCAGGTTTTCTTCTCCCAGTTTTCTTTCAGATATATTCTTCCCATCATAGTTTGTGAAGGGGCTTCCATCAATCTGAGCTTTCTTGATTACTTCACTCTAGTTGATAGACTTATTTACTAAAATTATTTTCCTTTTTTTTTGTTGTTGGTATATTGGTGTCGTCATTGGATTTATTTGGACATTATTAAATCAATTAAAATCTGAAAAACTCATAAATCAGTCACTGTGAATTAGTAAAGCAAAACACTTTAAAAAAATTTTTTTTAAATTTGAATTCAAGGCAATTAAGGCCACTACAGCCAAGCAGGCTACTTAAGTTGTGGCTACAACCCTCTCTCAACTCTATGACTCCGAAACACAAACCTTGATCAACGAGTTGAGGGCGGTACTACCAGGGGCATGGTGGAGATCAAACTTGGAACTTGACGGAAAATCAATAAAAAATAAAAACACAACTTCCAATCAAGTGAATCAACTTTGAGCAGCCATGGCACAGTGGTGACGCATTTGTCTCAGAAACACAGGATCCATGGTTCAAACCCCATCTTTGAGCAAGTTTTTTGACATCGGTGAGGAAGGAGGCGTGAACTTCCAATTAAATGCTCATCTGCAGTGCTCTGTGACCGTTTGGACTTCTTGGGGCACCTAAGTAAAATAAAATAAAAATAACTTGATTCACTGTAACTATTCAACTATATTAAACTTAGGGCAACAGCTTTTATTCTGTTCATGCGGTAATTCTTTGTAATTAATATCAATGGAAATTGTTTTGTAATCATTATTGGATTTATTGATTGTCCAAAAAGAATTGCTTGTGTTGTAATTGGTAATAATTATCTGAAACAAATATCGCAAACTATTATCCCTAAGGAAATGGATTGTGTAACAATCATTACAACTTCTATTCACACTGGTTTATGATTCTAGATTGCACTGCATTAGCTGTTTCATAAAGAAACACTGCAAGCCAGTGACTTAAGGTAATTCTGAAATCGACTGTAATTTAAAAATTTTCTGAGAACTTGTTTAAGAAAATTTAAGCTTTATGTAGAGCTAGGTGAGCAAGTGGTAGGTGTACAAGATGCTAGGTGTACAAGTGATAGGTGTACAAGATGCTAGGTGTACAATGCATTTGTAAATAATTCAGTGAATTATGTTTGCTGTACCTTGATCCAGAAAACAGACTGTTTCACTTTCATCAACTGGGTGCAGTCCACAAAGCCGCATGTCTAATGCTCTATCAAAATCCTCCTTGTGCTCCATCAAAATAGTCCTTCTTGAAGAGCAGATCCGTTTGTTGCTAGCAGGAACAATTACCACTGCTGCACAGCAGACGAAGTTATGCAGCTTCATCACCTTTGCATATCTGATATACAGTGCCTGGTGGATAATGTGTAGATCTGCAGTAGACGCCCCATGGCATGATCTCTGCCTTTATCAGAACCTTCTGAAGTTCACACAAGTGAGTTCTGAAATATCTGAAAGCACGATAAAAGCACTGAAGCATCTATCTATGGTACCTATGTTCTGAAATGGTGCCCCTTGCTCTATTTAGTGACATTGTTTCAAAGCCTGAATTGCAGTACTTAGCCAAGAAGCTTCTGGCAGCAAAGCCTTGTGATGGAATGGCTCTGCTGCGTGATGGGTACAGAACTGTTTTCGGAAAACCCATGTTCCCAGCTGAAATCACTGCCACAACAAGACCTGGAGATTTGGTTACTGCAGATTTATGATACATTTTTGGCCGTTTTAGAGATGAATGTGGATTTTCTTAACAATAACTTTGGAAACTGGCCAGCTCACCCTTCGTTTCTGTCATCAAATATGAAAATGAATTCTGTCAATGTTATCAATGACAGTGCGGAACCCTGCGTGAAACTAAGTATAGACTTTTTAGATGCAGCTAAAACCAAGGAGAATTATCAGAACAGTCTGAAAGTTGTTGAGGCTGACAGAAAGAAAGTTCCAAGTCTGCTCAGCCGCAAGAAGAAACAAGCAGCACCAACAGTTGAAGATCACGAAGATGACAATTGATAATATTTAACTATATACCCATAGTTACAGTAGCTAAAAACTACCTGTTGTATTGCTCTGTTCGATATTGTAAATTTTATCATACTTATTTGGAATATTTCAGCATTCTTTTGTCCATTTGACAGTCTTTGTAGTAACTCCTGGAACTATAAATAATTATGTGTATATTAATTGTTTAAATGTAACCGATGCTAATAATAGTATTAATTACAGTTTATTGCAAAAAATACAGATATTTGTGTTTGTTGTGGACCCATTAAATTGCCATAAAAAAATTTATGAAGTGGAACACAGGAATCATAGGGCCAAAACTGAAGTAAATAGTTAAAAAGTTGTTAGGAGTTTGATGCACCCGAATATATATATATATATATATATATATATATATATATATATATATATATATATATATATATATATATATATATATATATATCACAGGGGCTAAACATACTTTCGGGGTCAAAAATAAAGAAAAAAGGAATATTTTTGTATACCTGGTAATGTTTTGTCTCTGTAAGTTTAAAGTTATTAACAATATTGAGTAAAATAACATTTTTTTTATGCTTTAAATAACTTAAAGTATACTTTCATTAAAGATGTCTTCCTAAATGCAAGGGATCTTATGTAAAAATATACTTTTTTAAATTATTTTTAGGAGTTAGAGAAACTTGGGGCAACTATTGAAGTTTGTGACAATCCTTTAATTAACCAGTTAACACCTGATGGTTGTAAGATTCCTTTTCCACCCATTATACTTGGTAATCTTGGTGCTGATCCTGCTAAAAAAACAATATGTATATACGGGCATTTGGATGTTCAACCAGCAGCTAAGGAAGATGGATGGGACAGTGAACCTTTCAAGTTGATAGAAAAGTATGGAAAGTTATATGGTAGAGGTGCAACTGATGACAAAGGGCCAGTTTTGGCTTGGTTAAAAGCAATTGAAGCATTTCAGACATTAGGCATTGAAATTCCAGTGAACTTAAAGGTTGCTTATAAGTGTAATTCTTTTTTGTTATTATAGATTTTACACATTTAAAATTTTGCTTTTATCATATATATATATACAAATATATATAAGTACACAAACATATTTATAAATATATATATATATATATATATATATATATATATATATATATATATATATATATATATATATATATATATATATATATATATATATATATATATATATATATATATATATATATATATATATATATATATATATATATATATATGCACACACAAACAAACACACGCATATATTTCTATAGTAATGATCTTAAACTTACCATTTGTGGTAAAAAAAACAGCACTTAACTAATCTATGACATGACATAATTAGTACAGGTTAGATCAAAACACATAAATTGTATTAAGGAAACTAATTAAATTTATTGTTTTCTGAAAAAACTACAAAAATGCAAATTGCAAGACTAGAGTGTTTTTAAAAACATTTTGAATGCTTTTAAAAACATACTGAATGTTTTTTTTTTTTTTTTTCTCAAATAAAAATATTCTGAATGTTTTTATTTTTATTTTGTAAATGTAAAACATGCATGGTTCTACGTTGACTAACTTATAGCCTGCTGCTACAAGGGAGTCCTGCTATATGGACTAAGGGTTAGGTTGCGGTATGCAGTCTATCAAATAATAAATAAAAACTTATTTACAAAAAAGTTTTTAAACTTCTTCCAGACTTTAAAACATTTTTTTTTTTTAAAAAACAACCTTAACCAACCTGACAATAGAAAAATATTAAAAACAACCAAACAAGCTTTTGTATATATATATATATATATATATATATATATATATATATATATATATATATATATATATATATATATATATATATATATATATATATATATATATATATATATATATATATATATATACTTTCAATCATAAGCAATCCTTACAAATAAAAAGTATTAAAGACACCAAGCCGTCAAAATACATATGGGAATTGAAAGATAAAAATATTGATGACTTTTTATTGAATTAGTCTATCATTAAAATAACATATGCATATAATGATATTTCCAAAAAATGCATGCTATGTCTACAAGAAAACTTTGAAATAGTTATTTTGTGAAATTTTAATTAACTCAATTTTTTTTTTATATATAATTTTGATTTTTAACAAAATTGTAAATTATAAATAAAATAAAAAGTAGTGTAGGTTGTCATATAAAACCATGTGTTTAAACTTGATAAATATAAACCCATACATGTGTTTCAACTTGCGGCATATATAACCATACATGTGTTTTAACTCACTACATATACAACCATATATGTGTTTCAACTCGCTACATATATAACCATATATGTGTTTCAACTTGCTACATGTATGATCATTTATGTGTTTCAACTTGCTACATGTATAACCAGTTTAACTCGCATAACTCACATCAATATTACTATTATTATTACTATTGCATGCAAAACCAAGAATATTTATTAAAGAAAAAATCGGAGTTGATTTCTAAATGCATGCAAGCATAATAAGTTTCTTTTTAAAAACTAAGTGAGCTCAAAAAATAATAATAATGAATTCCCCTATAAAAATATATTTAAAATTATGCATAAGGAAACAGTTAATCATATACAACAAATTTTCAACATATACAACAAATGTGTGAGAATATATATATATATATATATATATATATATATATATATATATATATATATATATATATATATATATATATATATATATATATATATATATATATATATATATATATATATATATATATATATATATATCAGTCTTCTCCATTTGAAATTTAATGCCAATGCAAAAATATAGTGCTGGCAGGATGGTCATTTTTTTGTTAGTATGCGCAATTTAAAAAATTCATTTTTTTCTGATATTTAAGTTCAAATAAAAAGAGCAAAAAGAAAGCTTTGAATAAAAAAATTTTTAAAACCTTTTAAAACAAACAAAGTCAAATCAAAGAAAGAAATTTTGAACATGTAACAGAATTTTCTCAGATATCATTTGTCATTTTTCCATTACTCTGACAAACAAAATTTTGTTTTGGTTACCATCATTTGATTACCATTGTTTGTATTTGATAGTAATACTGGTAATTAGTTTTTATTAGACCATTTTTATTAAGTGGACCATTTTTATTGATATATTTTGGTTATCTTGCCACAATTCTAAGCTGTTTTTGTATTTATAGAGAATTTTTTAAAAAAATACCCACTCCACAATTGCATTTTACAATTCCGTCTGGACTTGCACATAGGATAATCAATATCAAGGTACAAACAATATAAACAAAGAAACCCGTTTATAGAAATATATAAAAAAATTAACTTCAAAAATAGATAATACCATAATAAAAACCTACTGTTATTTTTATAAGCCTTATATATATATATGTATATAAATATATACACATATAATTTAAAATGTATTCTATAAAATAGAATGCTCGATATTTTTAAAAGAACAGAGCAAAATTAAATTAAAAGAAAATCACTGAACAATTTTTTTCATTTTATGCTGTGTTTCATCTATAAAGACTTATCAGAAAAAATTTCTTTTGGTTTTTATCAGAAAAAATTTCTTTTGGTTTTTACAAATAAAATGTAGTATAAAAACAAAGAATAATAAAAAAAAAAAGTCTTAAACCCATACTCAATGTAGCGACACTTCTTTTCTACAGCAGGCTATTAGATAGTTCATGTATTTACTGAAGCCCATATATGTGTGTGTGTGTGTGTGTGTGTGTGTGTGTGTGTGTGTGTGTGTGTGTGTGTGTGTGTAAATATATGTTTTAATTTTTTTTAGTTTTGTTTGGAAGGAATGGAAGAAGTTGGCAGTGAGGGTCTTGCTGAGTTAATTGAACTTAGAAAAGAAACTTTTTTTAAGGTTTTTTATTTTATATATTCTGTTGGTAATTGTTTCTCTTTGTTTTTAGTTTTTTATAAAATTTATTTTTATTTGTTTTTTCATTATTTTATTCTATCTTTATCAGTATTTAAAATAACCCAAAGTGAGGAAAACCATGATGGCTCTAAATTAAAAGTGATATTGTTTTGAAATCAGAATGGACACAAATTAATCAAATGCAACTCAATGTAAGGAGGCCATAATGTATGTATGCAGTAAAACCACTTATTTAGGTCTTTTTGTATACACCCATGTGTTTTCAACAAACCTCCCTTTCCTCCCCCTCCCCCCTCAGCATACGTACTCATTATTTATTTGAAAATCTTTCCCTAACATAACTTTTTCATAACTATAAAAAACAAAAATTTTTTTAGTCAATTTTAAATATCTATGTTACATAACATAATATATATAATATAATATAGATTTTTTAAACTGCATACAAACTTTATTGAAGTCCCTAAGGAAATATAATATATTTTCTAGAGAAATCTGCTCAATACGCACAAGAGAAATAAGCTCAGGGTAACAATAACTAAACAAGATTTAAGTATAATGTTGTTATCTTATCTCAAGTTTTACAATCACAAAAGCATCATATAAATCTAGGTGCTTGAAATTTATATAAATATATTTTTATCTAGAATAAGATTTATATTTTATATACTGTATGGAGTAAAGATATTGTTACATATATATATATATATATATACATATATATATATATATATATATATATACATGTATATATATATATACATATATATATATATATATATATACATATATATATATATATATATATATATATATATATATATATATATATATATATATATATGTGTGTGTATGTGTGTGTATATATGTATATATACATATATATATATATATATATATATATATATATATATATATATATATATATATATATATATATATATATATATATATATATATATATATATATATATATATATGTATATATACATATATACACACACATACACACACATATATGTGTGTATGTGTGTGTATGTGTGTGTGTGTGTGTAGATAACACCTGTTCCATAAAATTTGAGACTGGCTTTAAACTTGAATAAAAACTTAAACACAATAAAAAAAAATTTTTTGGTATGTTCTAAGAATTAAATATGTAGAAAAGGAAAATAAAAATAAATTTATCACAAGGCTCCATATCTACGAATTTGATCAAGTCTGGTATTGGTACCTTGTACCAGTTTTTGTACAGTATTTAGGTCAAGTCTAGTGGCACAATAACGAATTCCACGCTCAGGGTTTGATATATTATTTGTAGACTATCTATTCCCGTACACATCCCGCTTAAGCATTGCCCAAAAATCCTCCATAGCATGAGCTTCTGGTAAGTTTGCTGGATTGTCTTTTTTTTGAACAAATGGTATCTTCTGGGTTTTTAACCATTTTGTTACCGAATTAGCATAGTGAGATGTTGCTAAATCAGCCCAAAAAAAATACTTGGTGTCTCGATAATATTAATTAATAAAAGGTTGCAAGCGCTTTTGTAAACACTCTTTTAAATAGATCTCTTAGTTTACCGCTTGGCCAGAAGGAACAATGTAAATAGATGTGACCCCTCGAGGGGAGATTGCCATCCATACAAGTAATTTTGTTTCAAATTTTGCAACATCATAATACTTAACAATGTCTGATGTCAGGTTTTGATCATTTGAATAGTATGTATTATTACCAGCTAGTGTGCTATTTGACTAAGTAAAGTATGACTCATCGTCAATAATAAATTCATGGTTGCGATATTTTGAATAAAGTTGACCACATTTTCGGCGACCCCAAAGCCTCTGTTCAGGAGTTCTGCTTGGTTTTTTTTTTCTTTTAAAAACAAAGAATAGGCTAAGATTCGTCCGATGGTAATTTTGCTACAACCAAGTCTTCTTGAACCCTTTGAAAGTGACACACCTCTTCGATTGTTAAACATTTTCCTAAATTTGATACGGTTGTTTTGTGTAATAAGAGTAGGCCTTCTTCCACTTCCAGCTTTGCGACCCAATGGTTTATTTTGACAGCAACTGTTCATATATCTATAAATTGTAGCTTTTGAGTAGCCCTCCATCTTGAAATGGTTCCAAACAACATGTTTTCCATCTTCATGTTTTTTTATTAAAATTATACACACAACTTTTTAGAGCTTGTTGATTTGGCATTTTAAATTGTTATCTAAACAAAAAATAATCAGAGATTTTATATGCTAATTGAAAGAGGAAAGATAGAGCTTTTATTTGATGCCAAATACTAATTATTTTATCAAGCTTACTAATTAAATATCGCTAATTCAAGTCAGTCTCAGATTTTATGGAACAGGTGTTATATATATATATATATATATATATATATATATATATATATATATATATATATATATGTTGTCTTTATATATATATATATATATATATATATATATATATATATATATGTTGTCTTTATATATATATATATATATATATATATATATATATATATATATATATATATATATATATATATATATATATATATATATATATATATATATATATATATATATATATATATATATGTTGTCTTTTTATTTATATATATATATATATATATCAAGTCAGTCTCAAATTTTATGGAACAGGTGTTATATATATATATATATATATATATATACATATATATATATATATATATATATATATATATATATATATATATATATATATATATATATATATATATATATATATATATATATATATAGATCTATAGTTTGTTGGCTTTGGGAAGAGCGGAAGGAAAAAAGTGATTCTTACGCCAACACATACGTCACTTTTAATTACTTTTGACTTTCGTCCAACATTTTCGTGTTGGACGAAAGTCAAAACCATTAATTTAATTACAAATTAATTGTTATATAAAAAACCCACAAAAACGCAAATTTAATTGACCGGAATGTTTTTAAAAACATTTTGAATGTTTTTAAAACATTCTGAATGTTTTTAACAATATAAACAATGTTTTTATTATTATTTTTTTTAATAAAATGTTTTTATTTTTATTTTTTTTAATAAAATGTTTTTATTTTTATTTTTTTTACTGTAAATCATGCGCGGAGTGTTGCTACATCGACTATCTTATAGCCTGACTCGGAAGGGAGTGCTGCTACATCGACTGACAAATAGCCTGACTCGCAAGGGAGTGCTGCTACATCGACTGACAAATAGCCTGACTTGCAAGGGAGTGCTGCTACATCGACTGACAAATAGCCTGACCCGCAAGGGAGTGCTGCTACATCGACTGAGGGTTTGGTTGGGGCAGGCATTCTATCATTAATAAAAAAAAAAAATTCTGGTCTTGCATTCTAATTTTTACTTTTTGTCAACAAAATATTGAAAAAACTATCTGACAACATCTCCAGATTATATATATATATATATATATATATTTATATATATATATATATATATATATATATATATATATATATATATGTTGTCTTTTTATTTATATATATATATATATATATATATATATATATATGTTGTCTTTATATATGTATATATATATATATATGTATGTATGTATGTTTGTATATATATATATATATATATATATATATATATATATATATATATATATATATATATATATATATATATATATATATATATATATATATATATATATACTGTCTTTAGAACCACCCTAATTATTTATACATTAGAATCCTGTTAACTCAAACACTGATGGAGCAGACCCTGTTATAAAGTGTTTAGCTGCCAGCAATTTATATAAGCGTAAAGCAATTTTACATACGTCTAGAGCGATTTCCATATTAAGCGACTTTTTATCATTTTTTTCACATTTAAATTATTCTATAAGCGATTAGCTAAAAGAAGTAAATAGTTTTATAAAAAACCACATTAACTTTTGAATGGCAATTAGGGATTGTATATAACTTATGTCACGCTTAAGTAAGGGGGAGAGGTTAGTAGTTTTGTGACGACTCATACGCAACTTGTTTCTAAAGTGTTACGATGTTGTGACAAGGGGAGGAGCGTTTCAAAACAGTCAAAAATTGTGTGGCATAACTTATGGATGACCCCTTATGTAAAATAGTTTGATACAAAAGTTTGAATGACAATTATATTAGATATAAATGCTATTTACTAATGAAAAACAAATCAAATCAAATTAAAAACGACAAAAACCTAATCTCTATTAAGCTAATTATTGTATCGAAATATTTAGTAACAGAAAACAAAATTGTTTATTTTTAACGACAATATTTTTTTGGTATACAAAGTTATTAAACAAAGCCTTAAATCAAACCATAAAAGAAATATATATAATGAAAACTTTTATTTATCTTCTCGCGAGCACAAGAATATTTATACAACTTTTGATTGCAATAAAAAAAATTCACTTAAATTTTTATTTAATAAAAAAAAAATTAAGCAATATAGTTTTAATAAATGGTATTTAGAAAAATAACATGGTTTCACATCATAATCGCTAATAAAATAATAAACTTTTAATAATAAAGTAAATAAAATAACGTGATTTTTTTTTTTTGTTACTCTAATTTTTTTTTGTTAAAAAATCATTTTTAGTTGCAAAAATGTTAAATTTTTTAAAATAATAATTTTAAAAAATTTAACATTTTTTTATTCATTTTTACAAATGTTGAGAAAGAAAGAAATTTGTTTATTTCAAACATTTTTAAAGTGTAGTATTAAATTTAAATATTTAATATAAATAAAAAAAATGAAGAAAATAAACATTCTCTAATAGTAATAATAAATGAGTTAAATAATATTTAACTTGTTTTACGGTAATTTAAAAAAGTTAATGTCTTTAAAAAATTCAAAAATAAAGAGAATTTTATGACGGCAAATTCACATTAGGCGATTGCATTAAGCATTTTTCATTTAAAACATGACCTTAAGGAGTATACTTGTATTGTCCGACTGAGTAAATGTCAGAGTTAAGCAAAGCTCTGGTTGTGTCGGACTTTTTGAAAATGTCACACTTATTGAGATTTTGAGACTTATCAACACAGAATGACACAAGATTGCTTTTGTGTTGGGTGTTTAAAAGCCATATATAACATGCTTTATCCAAATCCTCATTTAGGGAGACTCATATCTTCATTATTTTTGCAGAAGTATTTTTTTTTTTAACTTCTGAACATATTGTTTTTTTTTTCTTTTGACCATCCAAACAATGTATGCTTTGGAATGCCAAATTTCATTGATATAGGTACAGATGGTTCTCCTTTGTCTAGTTCTTTTAGTATTTTTCTGTATTTATATATATATAATATATATATATATAATATATATATATATATTTCTGTATTTCATTGATATTTTTGTATGTACATTGATGTCTTTGTATTTTTCTGTTATAGCTCTACTTATTCACTTTCTTTTAGCATTTTTCAACATTTTTAATCAATAAAATTTAATTAAAAATTAACCAAATCAAAGATAGCAGTGAAAATATTTAGTTTGTTAAGCTATATTTGACGCAAAGGTATTTAACTTTCAAACGTTTAAGTTTTAAGTTTTAATTGATGTTTTTGAATATAAATATGATGTCATTATTAAATAGAATTTTTTCAAAGCTTAACAGAATCAAAGTTATTAGTGAAAATGTTTAGTTATTTTTAATTGTATTTGACACAATTTTGAAATTGAAGGTATTTTATTTATGAAATCGGCAATGCCAGCCTAACTGCTGACCTTAAAGTGTAAAATTGCCGATTGCTGACCCTAGTAATATTATGAAATTGAAGGTATTTTATTTACAAATTTAAAGGTATTTTATTTTCCAGTATTCAAAATTCAATTTTTTATTGAAAGTATTGAAAGTTTTGTTATTGTATGCACTTATATGCAATTCAAAATAAAACTCCTAGTTAAGCAAAGTTTTTTTGCCAAAGGGACCCTAAAAAACAGTATGATTTAGTGAATAGTTTGACTTTTTTTTTTTTTTTTTTTTTTTTTTTTTTTTTTTATTCACCTCTTCAAGGCCGAGAAGGCCACTACAGAGGAAGAGGCTACTTATTAGTGGTTAATAACCCTCTCTCAACTCTATAGCTCCGAAACACGAACCTTGACAAACAAGGCCGCTGCGCGGAGAAACAATTTGAGCGCGGTACTACCAGGGACGTGGTGGGGATCGAACTTGGAACCTCTCGCTTATGAAGCGAGCGCTTTACCACTACACCACTACCGCATTACTTAGCCAGTGTATGACTTCTGCAGATAATTTTATAGTAAATTGACAAAGAAAGTTCAAAGGGGAATTGAAAATCCGTCTGACTTATCCAGGGTCAGAGTTAACAGGATTCTATTGCGTATATATATATATATATACATATATATATATATATATATATATATATATATATATATATATATATATATATATATATATATATATATATATATATATTATATAGATTTTGTTTAACTTGACCACAGCTGTTAATAAGTTTGAAATTTTGTATACGTTTTAAAAATGCGCTAAAATAGTTATTTAAACTCAACTATAAAGAAACTTAAAAAAACTTATTATTAAAGAAGTAAATAAATCTTCGTAAAAAAATAGTAAAAACCAAAATAAAAATAACTTAACAAAAACTAAAACAGCAAAAATAAAATTAAAACTTAACTAAAATAAATATTAAACTATAACGATAAGATTATCTAAATTATGTTTGGAATAAATAACTTTGAATCGCTTATCTTTGCTAATATTTTTATAGTATACTATTATGCGAAATGCTTTTAAATAAAGTAACAACTTACAACTAGGGATTGCAATCCCGGGCATGAATTACGATCCCGGGATTGAAGTAAATAAAATCCCGGGATCCCGGGATTTTATATAATGTGAGATATTTGCTAAAAAACAGAACTTAATACTGCATATATGAATATACTTTTTGATGTTATCAATTTTTTATTTAATTTCATTATGCCTTAATGACTTAAATTAATTTTCTATGGCGCTTTAAATTGTTTTAATTGTGTAACAGGCAGCAGGTGTATATAAAGATCTTAAAATAATGCAGAAATATATATACGGTACCTTCCATATTATGTTTTAAGATTACAGACTTTACAAAATAACCTTCATCAAATAATTGGATATGTAAATAACATTTGAACATTTAAAGTGTATTTGACTAAAGTAACTAAACAATCAAAATTTCAAAATAAATTTGTAAACATAAATTTTCTTAAATTTGGCTACCGATGTAGCTGCTGTAGCAACAAGCTACTTTGTAAAAAATAACATAATAAGTTGTTTGTTAATATTGACAGACAAAAATTAAAGAAAATCTTTATTTTATATTTATAAATAAATGGTAGCTAAATAATAAATGTAAAACAAAAAAACAATTCATATTAAATACATATTTTATTTACAAACTTTCTTTTTTTGTCTGAAAATATGCCCGGAGGAATAGGAGAGCATTTAAGGTTTGGTCATTTAGCCTACTCCTTATTTTACTTCCCAAATACCCAGCTGCAGAAAATGCCCGCTCAGGTTTGATGCTCGTCGGTGGAATAGATAACAAATATTGGTATACTAATTCCAAATTATGCCCCCGGTTTCCACCATTTTCAAACAGATGCATTTCTTTCTTTATGATTGACATTAAATTTGAAGTTTGTGTTTCTGGTTGAATGGCTTTCATGCTTTGTGCAATTTGTTCTTGTAACTTTTCTCTTAAAGACAGGGAGGCTCGAACTTGTGATTCTTCATTTCTAACGACAGCCATTATATTTTCATCAACATCAATACTTGATTTTTCTAAATTATCATTTTTAAAAGCAGCTAGTCTCTCAATAAGTTTTTTTATCTGCTTCCTAATAAGGGTTTTAGGAGGAACTCCAAAAATTTTGCAGACATTTGTTTCATCATTCACAGCATCATATTTTGTTCAATCCTGCTATAATCCCGAAGATCCTGAGATTTTGTGTTTAGAATCCCGGGATTTTCGGAACCTAAAAACGTCCGGAATCCCGGGATTGCAATCCCTACTTACAACTGATGATTATTTAATAAACGCGCACATTTAAAAGTTTAAAAAAAGATTCTCAACAGTTCTTCGCACAGTAAAAATAATTAAATTGTTTATTTAAAAAATTGATATAATTTTTTTTTTTATTTAAAAACATTTATAATAAAAGATAAATACTTGTTTAAGTATAAAAAATATGTATTATTCGTTAAGCTTTTTTATAAAAAATCATTAGAAGTAATTTTAATATAAAGTTTATTATAGAGACCTTGCTGTTTAAAGTCGTCGCTTATAAAATTTAATTTTTTTTTTTTAATTTTTACTTTTGTTATTTTAACTTATAAAAAAATCTTATATAATTAAATAATATAAATAAAAATTTATACAACTTTCAATGATACTTTAATTTAAATCATAAGCTACTTTATTTTAAAGCGTTTTGCTAATAAAAAAAACATTAGTAAAGAAAAACGTGTTGAAGTTATTTATTTTCAACGTAATTAAAATGCAATTATTTCAGCGCATTTGTTGAAAACCGTGGTTAAGTCATCAAAATAAAATATTATTTGCATGGTCATGTAAATACTTGAAATTGCACACTTTCCTGGCCAAGCCTGATATATATATATATATATATATATATATATATATATATATATATATATATATATATATATATATATATATATATATATATATATATATATATATATATATAACCCTCGAAATTAGGAGAGTTGAGGTTGACTATAAATTGTCGATCTCAAACTTTTAGAGGTTGGCAAAAAAGTTTGGCACAAAGAGCTAGCCATAAAACATAGAATCGAGGTCAGCAATATTTTGCCAACCTCAAACACTTAAGGTCAGCAGTTAAGGTCGGCATTGCTGATTGCTGACCCTAATTCTGAGGGCTATATATATATATATATATATATATATATATATATATATATATATATATATATATATATATATATATATATATATATATATATATATATATATATATATATATATATATATATATATATATATATATATATATATATATATATACACCTTGTACAGAAAGTTTAAAAGCACTTATTTTTTTAATGTATATTATACTTTTAATAAATGATAACCCCATAAATTGATGAGATGTACTCTGTATTTTTATGTTTATTTATACTATGGCTATAATTTATTAATTTAGATAAGAAAAAAATTGTAAGGATATTATAAGGAATTTTTTTTTTTTTTTTTTTTTTTTTTTGTTAATTTACTTCCCCAAGGCCAAGAAGGCCACTACAGATAAGGAGGCTACTTGATTGTGGTTATAACCCTCTCTCAACTCTATAACTCCGAAACAAAAACCTTGGCAAACAAGGCCGCCATGCAGTGAAACAAGTTGAGTACTGTTCTACCAAAGACATGGTGGGGATTGAACTCGGAACCTCTCACTTATAAAGCGAGCGCTCTACCACAATACCACTACCACATTTGATGGAGGGTGATGAGAAAATTAAAGAAGCTATTAACTTCTTTTAATTTTTTTAAATGAATTTTAAACTCACTTTGATAAAAAAAACTGATTTATTGAGAAATTTTTTAATGAAGTCTTTTGCATTTTTATCACTTAACAGCCTGTTAGTGTTAGGATATTTGATTTGTATCCATATTCTAATTTTATTTTAAATAAAAATCACAACTACGAACTGATTGAACCTTGTCAAAATATCATATTTTCATGAGGTGTTTCGTTGAAAACAAAATGGCAAGTTATTGGAATGCATAAAATGAAATTGAGCAATAGAGAAATCGGCAGAGGCTTAAATATTTCTGAATTCAGCATTTGTACAACTATAAAAAATTGCTTATCAACTAGTAGTGTCAATGATAAATCTTGTATTGGGTATCTGGAAAAACTGACATCAAGTGATGAAAATGTGCTTTACATGCTAAGCAGACGCAACCCAAAAGCAGGAGTATCAGCTTTAAGTGCAGAAATCAATAGTTGAATTGACAAAATAGCTAGTCAAACGATAAAAACTTAGCAGTCACCTAATTTTGGTGCGCAATAGCTCTAGCGTCAGTTTAATTTTTTAAAATTACAATTTTTAGATAAAGTGAACAAAAATAGTCCAAAATTTTTTAATTTCTGTAAATTATATAAAAATTATAATAAAATCCATAATAAACTAAATAACCTTACTACAATACAAAAGTAATATTTTAATACAGTATGATATTTCTCAAAGCAAAGTGCAACACATAATCCAGCATCACATTTTTTTGTAAGTCACAGTATATTAGCACAGTTAAGTACAATCGAATGTTATTAGTTGTCTTCAGATTTGGAAAGACTTATAATGCACTTTATCTATATTGCTTTGATCTGCATATTTATGTGTCATTTTTACTATCATATGTACAAGTTCACTAGTAAGTAAGAGTTCAAAAATCTCCACCAGGTCATCTGGTGTTACAGACTCATTATGATCTAGGATACCTGGATCACAATGAAAGATTTGCCTGTACATACCAATGCAAGTTTACTTTTTGTCCAACAATAACTTTTTTTGTAGCCATAGTGGTTATATCTGTGCCATCTATCACATTGTTAAGGTCAATATCACTAAGATCTGAAATTTCATCGTCACTTTCAAGCATTAAATTAACAGTACCCTTCTATTGAGTTCAATTTTGCATCGCTTCTTTTTTTTTTTTTTACAACTTGTTATATTTAAACAGTGTTTACTAAAATTCAAAGTTGCACTTTTAAAAAAATAGCCATTATGAGCCTAAAATTTCCATAAAAGGAAAAATATTTGAAGCAACACCTACTAAACTGTATTCAAAAAGGTTCTGTTGGTTCTGTTGGGACTCAGACACTAACTGTCATAAAATATACGAAGGTAGATTAAACCAGTATGAGTATTGTGACATTTTGGAAAATGCGCTTATCCTTAGTTGCGATTTGTTCCAGACTGATCAAAACTGGTTATTCCAACAAGACAATACTCCATGCCATACAGCACATTCAATCACTGATTATTTCCTTGAAAGTAATTTCGACAATGCCTTGGCCAGCACAATAACCTGACTTGAACCTGATCAAAAATATATGGAGTTGGATCATCTAACAAAAAAGCAAGTAACTAGTCACAAAATGTTCAAACAAGAACAGACCAAACTGTGGCATGACATACCAATCAAGATGATTGAAAACTTAATTAAATACTTATTATAATATTAAGGAAAATACTAGTGTGTATTAAAAGCAGTGGGGATCATATCCCGTATTAGTATATTTCGATTAAAAAAATTGTAGGTGCGTTTAAACTTTATTGCACTTTTTTCTCAGTAATTTTTGATTACTTGAATATATAATTTCAGAAAAGATTTTGTGTTTTTTTTTTATTCAAAGTTGTGTTTTTTTCTTAATTATTAATAATTAAAGAGCAAAAAAAAAAAAAACTGGAACCTGTCTTGTATTTTCTTCTTGAACCACTCTAAACTTACCTTAACTCGTAAAAAAACAAATGCGTTTAAACTTTCGGTATAAGGTGCGTATATATATATATATACATATGTGTATATATATATATATATATATATATATATATATATATATATACATATATATATATATATATATACACATGTATATATATATATATATATATATATATATTTATATATATATATATATGTGTGTTTGTATATATATATATATATATATATATATATATATATATATATATATATATATATATATATATATATATATATATATATATATATATCTGTGTATAAATATATATATGGTATATATATGTATACATATATATATACATACATATATATATATATATATATATATATATATATATATATATATATATAAATATATATATATACATATATATATATATATATATATATATATATATATATATATATATATATATATATATATATATATATATATATATATATATATGTATGTATATGTATATATATATATACATATATATATATATATATATGTATATATATATATATGTATATATATATATATATATATATGTATATATATATATATGTATATATATATATGGTATATATATATGGTAGAGCGCTTGCTTCATAAGCGAGAGGTTCTGAGTTCGATTCCCACCGTGCCAAACTTGTTTCTCCGCGCAGCGGCCTTGTTTGTCAAGGTTCGTGTTTCGGAGTTATAGAGTTGAGAGAGGGTTATAACCACATGTAGCCTCCTCATCTTTTTATATATAAATACATAAATTAGTAAAAATACTAATTTTTTTAGCAACTTGTTTCACTATCAGTAGGTTCATCAGGAAGCATATAGTTAATATCAGGAATACAAACTACATATGTGTGTGTGTATAATTACATAAATACACACACACACATATGTAGTTATGTATTTTAACTATAAAATACTATTATATGGTATTATTATATGGAGAAAAGTTTATAACATTTAGAGAATGTGGTGTCGCCATGGTCATCTTATTAAAAAAAAAACTTATTGAAAGCAGCTATTATATATCATGCAAAATATTTTATTTTTAGGATGTTGATTTTGTTTGTATTTCTGATAACTATTGGCTTGGAAGAAATAAACCATGTATTACATATGGCCTTAGGTAACTTGCATACTTATAAGAATTATATGATATATTTATTCCAATGAAAAATTTTTTATAAAAGTGAAAATTGATTAATTTACATATTTTTGAGTTAAAATGTATTTATAACAGGGCAAAATATAAAAAAATAGTTATTTTGGTGTCGAGTGGCTGCATCTATTTTCACAAATAAATTTCTGTAACAATATTTCCTTTATTTTAGCATTCTTTTTTTCAGCGAATTCATTAATCAAATTGCATACAGAATTGTGTCCAGTAATGAATCCAAGAGTTTTACCTAATTAGTCTGTAAACAACTGAAATTCTTCTTTCGGAAATGTTTTCAACAAAACTCCATTATTAACTACCATTTTAATAATTCTAATTTTAAAAGTTAACTAACTTGACACTAACACGTAACTAGTTTTCAAGTTTTATCAATTAAAACTCATCTAAAAACCTCTCAGGATTGTTTGAGTTTAAAGCTATTTTTATAAAAAACTATGAAAATAAAGTAAATGACAAATTTTAAAGAGAAATAATAAAAAAGATAGTATAAACAAAAATAATATCAGTAATATCAAAAAAAAAAATCTTTTCCTAATCTTAATTGGAACTCACATGTTTAAATCTACTATAAAAATGCTTCAACTAATTAAAAACGTTAAAACAAATCATGTGACTTAATGCATAGATAAAGTATTTTTCGTTAAGGATCATCCATAAAGTGCGTACATAGAGGATTGTACATAAATTATGCTCAAATGGGGGAGAGGGGTCAATTATGAAAGTAAGGAGACACTAAGTTTAAAAAAATATCATAAGTTGTTGAGGAGGTAGGTTAAAAGACTTTTAGAGAGGTGGAGGGTACTCAAAAAAGTGTAAAGCAAAATGCAGGAAGGAAGGGGGGGGGAGAGATTAGAAAATAAAGCTTACTCTATGGACGGCCCCATAATCAGTCATTAACATTGTTTAGAAGTATTGTTTTAATGTAACTCATCATACTCTACAATAAGCACCACATGACATATTACACAAAATAATTGGATAAAATTTAAATTCTGAACAAAAATTTCTTCTTGTTTTTTTTATAAATCATATAAAAAAATGCATTATTTAGAAATTATAAATATTTTAACGAGCGTACTTGTTTCAATTCTTTAAAAAAATCTCATTATATAAAATAATAACTTAATGGAAATTTGATATTTCAAAACATCAAAAGAGTGGTGCTGGAGCTAAAATATTTTCTGGTGGAGCTGGCTCCGGAGCCAGCTCCACCAGAAAATATTTTAGCCTCAGCACCAGCACAACTCCATGTAAAAACACTATCACCAGATAGCTCCGGCTCCAGCTCCCGAGCTGTTCCGAAGCTCTGATTTATAATATATAATTTAAAGCATCTAAAACTGTATATGAAAACAGGTTTTCTTTTAAAAGCAGTAGAAATTGGTTTTTATTGATGTTTTTATTTTAGCTAATTAGTCATTCATTATTTAATTTCATAATTAATTTACATTCATTATTTATTATCTAGTATTTGTTTTATAGGTGGATTGTTATTATGTATGGATTATTATAGTTAAGCTAATTATTGTAATGAATTATTAAGGTTATAAATACCTAGTTAAATAGTTAAGGAGAATAAGCAAAAGATTAAAAATTTATAGATGTGATCATTATTGATCATTAGGGGTATGATCATTATTGTGTGATCATTATTGATCATTAGGGGTATGACCATTGACAAGACAACACTGGTCTTATCGATGATCCTTCCTGTACTGCCATAAGCCATAATAAAATAATATACATTGTGTCAATATTAGCTTAATGTATTTTTACTATCAGGAATAAGTTACAATAACAGTGTAATGGGTTATTAAGGTAATTATTAATTCTAAGGCTAATAATTAATAATAAGGCTATTATTAATTCTGCATCAAAAAAAAAAAAAAAACTTGAAAAAATAAGTAAAATAATAGAACAAGTAAACAAAACAAGGACTAACAAAATAAAACCATGAACTAAAAGTCAAAATAGTATCTCAGCATACGAGGCACTATTATTATAATTTATTATCTAGTATTTGTTTTTCAGGTGGATTTTTATAATGCATTTAGTTATTTTCTAGGGGGACTGCATACTTTTATGCTGAGATAATTTGTGCAAAACAAGATCTTCATTCTGGAGTGTTTGGGGGGACTGTGTAAGTTTTATATCGAAGATTGAAAGTTTTTAATAAATTTTAATTTTTTGACAGTTCAATGTCTCCCAATATTCATTATTATAACTTAATATACTTGTAAATTTATTTATAGACATGAAGCAATGATTGACTTGTGTCACTTGTTCAGTAAGTTGGTTGATAATAAAGGAAATATTCTTATTCCTGGAATTAACGATTTAGTGAGACCTCTTACTGATGAAGAAGACAAACTTTATGATGATATTGATTTTGATCTTGTTGATTATGCACATTATATTGGAACCGATAGATTGCTTCATCATGGAGATAATTCAAAGAAATTAACATTACAACATCGATGGAGATACCCTTCTCTTTCAATACATGGTATTTATGGTTTTTTAATTATTTTAATTGATGGTGTTTATGTTTTTTTAATTATTTTGTTTCATGATATTTATGTTTTTTTAATTATTTTATTTTATGTTTTTTTAATTATTTTATTTTATGTTTTTTTAATTATTAAACTCTGAAACTTCAAAATAAAATTTGCTTCTTATTTAAATAAATATATTAAATATAAATATTTTAAGTTTTATATTCATTTATTTTAAAACCGTGGCTTTTTTTTTACTGTATTTGTCTCCCAAAGCAGAATAGAGTGAAAAAAAAAGTTCAAAAAAAGGCTGAGTACATTAAAATATAAGAAATTACCTCCTAGTACTTCCAGCAATGTGGTGGGGATTAAACTTGGAACTACAAAGTTAATTTATATAGTCGAATACTAAATTTGATAAAATTTAACATTTTAAGTAGATTTTTAAGCAATTTTAAAATATTTCTTTTTACAAGTTTCTATATTTTTGCTTTTTAAAGATGTTTTATATTAGGTGTTCAGGGATCATTTGATGGTGCTGGATGCAAGACTGTTATACCAAAAAATGTAATTAATTTTTTTTTTAAACTTATTTGTTTTATATTTAAAAATCATTTCTAATTTTAATTTTTATCTTTTTTCAGGTTATAGGAAAATTCTCAGTTCGTTTGGTACCCGATCAGACTCCTGAACATATAGAACATTTAGTAAAAACATATTGTCAACAGGTCCATGCTGATAGTAATAGTCCTAACAAATTAATGTAAGATTTTAGTTCAGTATACCTGTATTCAGTATTTGTTGCCACCACAAATATACTATCTTCATTCTTCTTATTATATATTTATAAGTATTCGTGATTCCATGTTCTAATAATTCATCAAACTTTAAAATCACACAAAAGTATCTTTATATATAAAAATATCTTTTATATCGAAATTTTTGTTTACAAAAAAACATAACAGCTAATACTTTTTTAATTATTATTTTTTGTTTAATAGAAAAAGTGTCATCAGTTATCGATGCAGAAGTAAATTTTGATTGTCAATGAATTGTCAAAAAGTAGTCAAGATGTAGAAGTAAAATCTTGATCCATAGTAATAGATAATAGTAATAGATAATAGTAATAGGTTGTTTTAGTGGTAGAGTAATAGTTACAGAGGTTGTTTAGTGGTAGAGCGCTTGCTTTGTGTTAGCATAGGGTACAGAATATAAATCCCAGTTAGCCTTAATAGATGCATGTTTATGTCATACTATCATAAGCATTTTTAATTAGTTTTGTTTTTAATTTTACTTTTTGTTTTTATTTCAGCGTAACAATGGCTCATGGAGGAATGCCATGGTTAAGTGATTATAATGATGCTAATTACACAGCTGGTATCAAAGCTATGAAAAGAGGTAACCATAGATACTAACAAGAGTTTCAATCATCATAAACTGTTTAATAAAGTAAGGAGAGTAATGAATGAATGTCAGTATTGATGTAAGGAGAGTAATGAATGAATGTCAGTGTTTATATAAAATTAAAATAAATAGCAATATTAAGAGCAATAAAACATTTTTATTACAAAGATAAAGTTTATTTTAAATATTTTATTATAAAGTATTTTTTGATTATATATTCACCTCTCCAAGATAAATGCTTCTAACTTTTCACCTCTCTAATAATAATAAGCTTATAACTAATATTAGAAAAAAAATCTTTTTTATTGAAAAAATTACCATATTTGTAAAATTTTTAGTTTTTAATGTAACACCTGACTTAACACGTGAAGGATGTAGTATTCCTGCAACACTAATAATGCAAAATGCAACTGGTAAAAGTGTTATCTTACTTCCTATTGGTGCTTGTGATGATGGGGCGCATTCACAAAATGAAAAAATTAATCGAAGTAACTTTATTAGTGGGGTAATACTAGTTTATAATTAATTTTTTTCGTATTAAATTTATGCTTATAAAAATCAAGTTGATTATAATGTATATTATTTTTTATATTATTGCTGTTATCACTGTTAATAATATTTTAATTGTTGTTATTTTATATAATATTTCTTCTATTTTTATTATATGATGTTTGTTCTATTTTTATTACATTATATTTCTTCTATTATTGTTATATAATATTTCTTCTATTTTTATAATGATTATATGATATGATAATTCTTTTATATTTAGATTAAAGTGCTTGGTGCATACTTGGACGAAGTTTCAAAAACAGTTTAAATATTAATATATATATATATATATATATATATATATATATATATATATATATATATATATATATATATATATATATATATATATATATATATATATCTGAAAAAACTCTTATATTTTTATGTTGAAATTAAAAATTATGTTGAAAAATTTATTTTATGAATAAATCATCCCAAAACTTAAATTATATTATTGATTTTTTTAATAATATAAGTTACACTTTATTAAACAATATCTACAGTATTTACAATATCTTTGAGGACAACTTGAGTATTTTAATGAGATTTTGTATTATACAACATTCAACTAGTAAAAAACCATGTTGTAGTTGTATAACAAAGTATTAAATTATCAATGATTATTAAGGTGAACTCTTTGCATATCTTTGCTTTTATAAAATATTTGTTATATTGCAACTTCATTTATAAACTTTTTAAGTTTGAAACCTAACACTATATAGGCCACTTTTATATAAATGTTCATTTAACTTTCACAATAGTTAACTGTAAAAGAAAAAACAAGTTTTTTTTTTTTTTTTATGTTATCATAAAATAAAATGATCTTTAATTAATCTTACTCCCAGAATTGAAGGTAAATCATTTCTATCTAGTTAAAAACTAGTGAAACAACTGTATAGGTTTAAGTATTAAAATTTATATCATTATATATTAATATCATTATTAATTTTTTTACACAGTTTGTATACTATTTTCCTATTTGTATACTATTTTCGTTTTTTAGTGATTTAACGTTTTCTGTAAAGCATTATATGTATTTGTTATTATATGTGTAGAGGGTGTGAAAGAAAAGATGATCAGATCAATGTGTTGTAGGGCTTTAAATAATAAGAAAAATACAATTATTTTGACAAATACTGGGAATATTGAATATATCTGATAGAGTGCACAATGGATGGTCAAGGTTTTGGGGCATGTAGAGCATAAATATGCCAATGATAATGTATAAATTAACTAAAAAAGATTTTTTGAAGAAAAAGTATAACATAAATAAAGAAAAATAGCATTGTAAGAAACAAATTTAAATTTAAAAGATCATTGTCCGATCTGATTTGATGGAAGCCTGGAATATTTGTATTTTAATAAACATGTGACGAGAAAATTTTGTGTAGTTTATGTTTGGAATAAATAATATAAATAATGATATAACAATTGTTGAGTTGAATGATAAATTTGAATTAATTGTGAAGTGTTTTATGGTTATGGAACCTATGATAAATATGGAGCATGTAATGAGTATGAAGCATGTGAAGAGTGGGGAGCATGTAATGAGTATGGAGCATGTGATGAGTATGGAGTATGTGATGAGTATGGAGCATGTGATAAGTATGAAGCATGTTAGAGTATGGAGAATGTAAGGAGTATGGAGCATTTATGAGTGTGGAACAAGTAATGAGAATGGAACTTGTGATAAGTATGGAGCATCAGGTAAGTATGGAAATTGTGATGGCAATGGAGGATTTAGTGAGTATAAAACATGTGACAAGTATGGAGCATATGATAAGTATGGAGTTTGGATAAGATAGAGCATGTAATGAGTATAGAATATGTAATGTGGATTTGTTTTTTTGTTTTATTTTTTAATTCTTTATAAGTTCTTTTCAGGTAGTATGTAAAATTTGTTTATGGCTGATCTAATATGGCAACCAGATTCAAAGGTAGTTTTTTTAATTTTAAGTTTTTTTTTCTGTTGAAATTTTTATTTTAGGATAGTGATTGTGAAGAAGGAATGTGGTTGTGAAGGGTGAGTGTGATTGCATGGGTTGGATTTACAAAATAATTCATTTTTGTTTAAATCTAAAAGGATACTTTTATTGTTTAAACATTTTGAAACAAAGTTTGCATGTCTTCTACCTTTTCTGCTTCCCAGTTTAATGTTTCAGTTCTTCATACAATTGTCTTGACTGTTGATTTTTTTAATAACCTAATGTGGCTCATGATCTATCTAATGTGGCTCATGATCAAAGACTTTTGAAAAAGCAGTCAAGGTATCATTTTTTATATAATTAAACGTCAATCTTCATACCGATGTTTCCTATAGAAAAGGTGTTTAAAACTATTGCATCCATTCCCCTGACTACAGAATTAAAGTATCAAATATTTTTTTTCTTCTTTTCTTCTTTTTAAATAATTTTAGGTTCAACCATAAAGTTCCATGGAACTACAATATTCCATGCTAAATCCCATATTTTTTTCTAGGTATTAAACACCTTTTTCTTGAGAAACTTACTGTCAAACTTATTCATTCATCTTATCTCAAAATTACTTTTTTTTTTGTGTGATACAGGCGTTTAGGTCATAGCAATTTTTAATTTAAATAAAATTTTGTCTTGACCAGTCATTGTAAAAAGCTCAGTTCGTATCTATGAATAGTAAAATTATATCTATAAATAGTAACATATTCCATGAGTGTTTTATAAAATTAATACATTCCAATTACATTGAATTAAATGCAAAATAGACAAAATAAAATCTTTATAAGTTATCTATTTTATTTTTTTTATCGTTTCTTATTGCTTATTCTATTTTCTACATTTATAAATACATTTGAATAAAATTTAGACTGGATCTTCTAATCTTGATGCAAAAAAATATTTTTAAGGTTTCATCCTTTTAAGGTCTTTTTTACTTTGTGCAAATACCAAGAATGAAATAGGGATACTTTGAACACTACCTATCGATGCTATGAACGCTACCTATTGATGCTATGAACGCCACCTATCAATACTATGAACATTACCTATAAGCTCCTTTAATGGCGCTTTTATTTTCAGACAAAAAATTGCATTATGAATTTTAATCTGCTCTAGAGCATATGCTAGATATGCCATATGCAAAATATGCAAGATAGTATAGTTATATAGATAGATAGATAATACCATATGCAAATATATGTTCACAATACCCAATTTACTCTATTCAATTCATTATCTTTAAAGTAATTTGATTCATTAACCTTTGATGTGTTTCAATATAGCTGATTTTTATTTAGGAATCGATTATTGGGCGAACTTACCTTGAATTGATTCTCAACAAAACTATGAAACTAGAAATAACAGATGGCCGAACATTGATTGGTCAGTTCTTGTGTACTGATAAAGATGAGAACATCATACTTGGTTCATGTCAAGAATTTAGTGGAGAGCAAATTGAAGGTTAGCGTTATATAATTTTTTTTTTGAAGAAATTTGATCTGTTAAAAATTTAGTTGTTAAAAAAAAACATAAAATGAAACCTTATGGTTTTTTAATAAACCCCATAACTTTTGATAAACCCCTATAGTTTTTTGAGAAACCCCATAATTTTTTCAGAAACTCCATGGTTTTTTGAGAAAACCCATAATATTTTTAGAAACCCCATGGTTTATTGAGGAAACCCATGGTTTTTGAGAAGCTTCTATGTTTTGTTAGAAAACCCCATGGTTTTTTTAAAAAAAATTTTCTGTCCAGACAAATACAATAAAGCAAAAATAGAAAAAAATATCAAAAATAGAATAAAACACAAAGTTATTTATAAATACTAATATAAAACAAGCACTACTAACTATACCAAAATATCAGCTGCAAAATACCAACATAAAATTATTGGCGTGCGAAAACATATGAATATCTAAAAAATATCAATTTCCAGAAAACTTATGAGATAAAGATTAGGAAAAATCTGCTTTTATCAACAACATTTAAAAACAAAATAATAATAATTTATTGTTTTCGAATTTGTTGTTTGATTCTAGGAATTTTTTTTTAAACTTGGATTTTTTGTGACAAATTTTTTTTAAAAAGCCTTATTGTGTTAACAATATCAGTTTTTTATTAAACAGTTATTTTATTGACTATGTAATTTTTTTTAACAAGTTTTTAATTGTTCTAAATTATTATAATTTTGAGTAAAATAATTTACTATGTTATTGTAATATATTTTCATTCATCTTCTTTTATTCTTTAATATATTTGTATAAATATTTTTATTGCAAGATTCAGAGTTATTGTTAAATTGATATTTAACGATAATTTTAAGAACAGCTTTAAACCTAAAAAAAAAAAAAATTTGTGTGTGAGGAAAACAACCTAATGCTAAAATCTATTAATTTAAAAACATAATTTTAAACTTTTATGTACTTGAATTATTTTTAATGATCTTGACTTTAAAAAAGATAAAACTGTTTATTAGAAAAAAAGTGTATTTCTGTTCTTACAAAAATTTAGTGTTTTACTTCACAAGGTGTATTTCTGTTCTTACAAAGATTTAGTGTTTTCTTCACAAGACGTATTTCTGTTTTTAAGAAGATATATTATATTACTGTTCTTAAGGAGATAAGATGTTTTTCTGTTTTAAAGAAAACATATGTATTACTGTTCTTAAGGAGATAATGTGTTTTTCTGTTTTAAAGAAGATATAATGTATTACTGTTCTTAAGGAGATAAGGTGTTTTTTTGTTTTAAAGAAGATATATGTAACTGTTTGAGTTTTTAACTAATACTTTTCGAAGAAACGAAAAGTCAGCATTACACCACATTTTTTTCTCTTAAAAGAAAAAAGTATTTATTTTTCAATTTTTAAATATCTTGTTTTTATTGCGATATAGTGTTTTTTAGTAATATTCATATTGTGTTATTAATATTTTTAACAATAACTACCTCACTTTATCATTTTGTTTATTTTCAACTCAAAACTCACTTTACCAAAAACATTTAAAAAAATTCAGGCTGACGGGTTTTTTACGTTAAATAATTCAATGTGGCATATTAAAAACAATCTCCAAACAAGTTCTAATTATGGCAATAATAATTTTTTTATCTTTTAAAGAGGTGTCTTGGTGTTTTGTATGTCGTTTAAGTTTCCATAAGTTTTAATAACTCAATAATTTTTATTTTTTAGGAGAGCAGAAAACGGAAGAACCGCGTATTTTAGGGTTAGCTATGGTACCTGGTCGCCATGTTAAAACCATGCATATAGATATGACTGAGCAAGTTCAAGCTGACATGGATCTCTTGTTACATGCGTCGAAAGAAGAAATAACAAAATCAACTGAGTAAAAAAAAACTCCTTAGAAACCTGTTTCTTGTTTCAAATCTGTTGTACTGCTAGTTGTTAGGCTTGGATTGGTGGCAACTATGACATTAATGTTAGTTTAGTGTGATTGACAACTTTTTTATGTTGATCGTTTTTTACTTGTCTTGTTGTAAACAAAACAAAAAAAAGTTTTAAATTTAGTTGCTTTTTATTTAAGATTAAAGTTTTGTTTGTGTGTTTTGAATAATTTTTAAAAACATTTCTTCTTTGAATAATTTTTAAAAATATTTCAAACTTCTCTTCTCAATTTCTCCACACTTGAACCTTGCTTGATAAAAACTAAAAATAAATCTTACAATTATAACAATTCCACGTTTAAATTGAACTAAGAAACAAAATGAATCTTACAAGAAGAAAGTTTTAAAAAGCAAAATTTTATAAATCAAAGTGATAAATTTTTAAAATATCACAAAAGCTGTTGAAATTTTCTTAACTTGCTTATAATATATTCAAAAAAATCCAGAGTATAAAAAGCAGTTAAGATTTTCTATAAATAAATATTTCAAAAAAAAAAAAAAGATATTTTGAATATAAAATAAATATTAATACAATTTTTAAAATTTTAATTTATGTCAAATACATACACATTTATGAATATAACTAAAATTAAATCTTAGCTTTGTGTACGCCATTTTGAATAAATTATGGATTTACCTATAAAATACTAAACTGATGCTAAACTTTACCAAGAAACTGTATAATAAACAGTACCAAGAAACTGTATAATAAATAGTAACCTGTATAATAAACAGTACCAAGAAACTGTATAATAAACAGTAAGGAGTAAAAGTAAAGCAAAAAAGAAAAAAAATATTTTTAAAGATTATTTTATTAATTGTTTTGAAAGATTGGTAATTGTCTAGTAAAGAGTCGAAGTGGAAACTAATTCATGAAGAAACTTTTTTTTAGTAAAAAGTCTCTAATACTCTTTTATTATCGAAATCTAAAACTCTACTAGTGCACTCCTTGAGCATTTTTCTCAATCAAAGTGATGTATCTATTATGATGAACTTGAAAAAATCATAGAACATAACCTTCTTATTTAAAGTATAAATTTGTTAGTTCCTAATTTAAACTCATAAGTTTTTAAATCAAAAGTAAATGTTATTTGTTAAAAGAGCTACTTTTTTTTAATAAAAAAAAATTAATGAAGATTCTAATAATTCAAAATAGCGGATTTTCAGCCAATGTTGTAAGGCCAATCAGACTTGTATGTTTTCTGTCATTCGTGTTCTTCGCCAGTTTTTTCTTTTTTCGCAGTGTAGAAAAACTACGTTAATCACTGGAAACATGATTAAATAATTTGGAACAACTTGTGAACAAGGGATGAATTATTAATTTGAAACAATTTGTGAATGATTGGATATTGCACCTGATAACAAATCAAAAACAACCGAAAGATTAGTAAACGCTGATGTGATTCCTCCCTCATCCTTTATCCTTATATATTTGCGCTGCCATAGTTTAACTTCCGAATAAATTCAGGTACAGGTAAATTTTGGATACTAAGCCCAAGATTGACGCTATTGGCGTAACTAATTGCAGAAACACTTTCAACAATATCTTTATGATTCAGTGTAACAATATTTTTGATATCAAATAATAGATTTTAAAATGTTGGAAACTTTCATTAGAAAAATTTGTCTATGTCCAATATTAGCGCATCAAGAAGAGGGGAATAAATTGATCGCTCGTAATATTTTTCCGTTGTTTTTGAAGGTATATATTGACGGTCAGACTACCATTTTTATTAATTACTGTTTTTTCAGCTGCTCTAAAAATTTTCTTCGACATTTCTTCGCAGTTTTCTCTTTTTTGTTTTAAAACAACTAAGAGGTCTTTTTTGCGTTATTTTTCTTTATGTAAACCTAAACTTTTTATTTTACAACTGGCTGAGCCCATTTGTTAGAGAGAACGCATGTACAAGGCAGCCTTAAGACACAATAAAATCACTTTCTTTAATTGCTGGTAATAAAACTCTTGCTTTTGATGAAGATTTTCTGTCATTTCTTTTAGATATATTTTCCAGTGCATCAATTGTTTATGGAACCTAACAACTAAACGTCAATAAAGCTCAATCCATTGTGTTTTACAGAGTGAAAGCAGTTGCGAAATTAGCATATCCTTGATAATAAAATTTCAATTTTTTTATAAAGGATATGCTAAATTCACAACTGCTTTCAAAAACAAAAAATTTTGCCGATAACACCCAAAAAATGACAATATTCAAAAAAAGTTGCCTAAAAAGTTATGATTTATCTAGTTGCAGGAAAATTCTAAAAAGTTCTCTTACTCGATTGCCTGGATCCGCCGCTGGTTGTGTGTAACAAGTTAAATTTATGCATTAACCTTTTCTCGCAAATTAATTAGGATTATATCTACTAATTTACATTTTTCGTAGGTTCAAAGCAATTAAAAAAATTATTTTCAGAAAAATTTGCTTTTAATCTTTTACCATTGCTATCGCTGTAGTATTCTAAACTTCAAATTGTACCTTTGAGTAAATCAACATAAAAGATTTTGCATCAACTTGAGTTGAGTTATAAAACCTTACATCTTAGTAACTGCCAGATGTCAAATTGCAAGTATAACCATTTAATTTTTGCTTAATATATATTTAGTGCATAGTTAGTATTTTATGATATAAAAAACATTTTTTTGAAAGTTTGCATACAATTTGAGTTGGTTATTAAAAATTTTAGATTAGGCCTAGGTTTTAGAATACAATTTTTGATTTTTAGCCTAAATACAGATTATAAGAGACCTAGAAAATTTATTAGATTTAATAGAAAAAAATATTGTCAACTTGGTCGATCAAAGCACTTTTATTTATCCGTTTACAATAGCACAACCCCATTCCAATGTATTTAACTAACAACTTTTCAACTTTAACCCACCACCAAACCAGTAGGTTTTACGACCAAATAAAGGTGTTAGTATACCAAATAACTAAAGTTGTTTGGTATACTGACATCATTAACTATATTTGGTATTGACAACATTAACTATATTTGGTATATTGACAACATTAACTATATTTGGTATACTGACATCATTAACTATATATATATAACTATTGTACTGAGACCAATAACTTTATTTATTTATTTGGTATAACGTTATTTGGTCATTCTTCAATATCAAGACAACTGACTGACTTCATTGACCTTGGATGATGTTCATGATCTTTTATTGACGGACTGTTTTAATTGACATTTCTTAAAATCAATTGCGTAACTACTTTTTTTTTTTTTTAACATCTTCGCTTCCAACAAGGCTGCAAGCAGCCACTAATTGAAGTTGGAAGTTACTGAAAGAAAAAAGATGAAGATTGTAGAGCAAGATAGCGATTGACGGACGACTTGAAAGATTGCAAATTATATGAATCAAGAAAGCAAGATGATGGAAGCGAATTCCAAACTGATGTTCGAGGAAAAAAACTAGACGAATAAGCGTTTTTGGAGCACTTAGGAACAGTCACAGAAAAAGGATGACACTTAATTGAATGACGAGTAACCCGAGAATGAATTTTAGTAGATGGCACAAGAGACGCTAGCTCTTTAGAGCAGTACCCATTATAGTATTTGTAGAAAAGAGAAAGAGAAGCAACATTACGACGATGTGATAATGGTTGGCGGTTGGCTGCAAGAGCAGGTCCAACTATGTTTACAATGCTTTTTTGCACCTTGTCTGAAAGAGAAAGGGCATCATTAGAAGATTCGCCCCAGATATGGCAACAGTATTCCATACAAGGCCGGATTTGAGATTTATAGAGATAGAGAATAGAATCCGAAGTAAGAAAGATGCAACCTTAGCAGATGCTAATTTTGCAACTGATTTGATATATGGTTTCCAAGAGAGATTGGAAGTAAGAGTTAATCCTAGAAGATGAAGAGCAAGTGACTCATTGAATACATCATCGTTCATAAATATAGGAAGATCTAAATTATTGCGATAACGATTGGCTGAAAAAAATTGAGTTTTATCTGAATTAAAGTTCACCAGCCACTGTGAGCCCCATGCTGTAGCAGAAGTGAGATCCTTTTCAAGCTCAAATGCCCCCTCCAAGCAATCAGAGGGTGTTGGTTTCTTATCACGACAAGAATAAATGGTAGTATCTTTAGCAAACAATGCCACCTTAGATGTGAAAATATCTGGAAGATTGTTAATGTAAATTAAAAAGAGTATAGGGCAAAGGATAGAACCTTAAGGAACCCCTGAAGTTACAGAATAAGAAGGAGAGTGTTGTCCATCGAGGACAACATTTATGCTACGATTGGAAAGGAAGAATTCAATGATCTTAAAGATGTCGCCGGATACACCATAAGAAGAAAGTTTATGGAGAAGACAAGCATGCCAAACTTTATCAAAAGCTTTTGAAATGTCAAGAGCGATGGCCTTTACCTCTCCACCTTCATCTAATGCACGATAAAACCTGTCAGTTATTACTGTTAGCAAATCAGCTGGGGAACGAGAAGATCGAAATCCATATTGATGGTCAGAAAGTAAGTTATTAGATTCAAGATGAGAAATTAAGTGTTTGTTAATTAAAGATTCAAAAATCTTGCTTATGATAGAAAGAAGACTTGTGGGACGGTAGTTAGACATATCAGATCGCTCTCCAGAATTTTTGAAAATAGGGATAACAGATGCCGCCTGCCAGCAGGCTGGAAAACAAGACTCTGATAAGCACTTGTTGAATAGTTTTGAGAGTATAGATGACAGCTCCGGAGAACACTTCTGTGAGACAATAACAGGTATTTTGTCCGGGCCACAAGCTGTAGAAGAATCTAGGCAGGAAATCACTTTAGAAACAGATGCTGGAGTGATATGAATGTCAAGCAATGGATCAACCTGTTTGTTGGCAATATCAGGTAGAACGCAACTAGTGGAATCAAGACATGATATTGATGAAAAGTTTTTAGCAAACTTTTCATCAATATCAATTTCACCATTCAGAGTGGTGAGCATTAAAGTCACCAACAACAACTATATTAGCTGATGGATAAAGAGAGAGGGCTTGGTTAATATGATCAGAAATAATGTCAAAAAGAGTGCAGTCCTGAGATGAAGGAGAGCGATATAGAACAAAGAGAAAGGTAATAGAGTGAAGTGGTACTAAACGAAAGCACATAAAAGAATAGTCTGTGGATTTAAACCTAGTTTCACGACAAATGGGTGAATTCTTACGAATGTATATGCCCAGGCCAAGCATGTGACTATTGGAGTCCTCACGAATTAGAGGAAGATAACCATCAACACTAAGATCACAAGATGAGAAAGCCGAACTTAAATTAGCCTCACAAAGAGCAAATAGGTCTGGTGAACTTTGCAAGAGATAAGACTCAACAGAAGAAAATTTACTTCGAAGACCACGAATAATAGTAAATGATAGGTTTAGAGAACTTGCTGATGATGATGGTTTTTTGTGTTTTATAGTTTTTGGTACTTTATTCATTTTTAAATTAGATTGAAGAACTTGACTCAAAGCATAGATAGTACTCAGAACACCGTTTAATAGCCCAAGCAATTGCCTCATTACTACTAATAAACCCTAAGCCGTAACAAAGGGCTCCAAATGTGGCTTCCGCAATGCACATCAAAAGTACAATCAGGGACACCATCCATGCGCAACATGGCACTGTTAATACTTTGATATTTTTCAGCTGTTGATGGAATCAGCCTCTCTGAGAGCTACCACAGACTTCGGGAAACCTGACTACCAGCCGGTCTCCGAACCATAAAACTGAGTTTTAGAGCTGTACCCTCATTAGGAGATAATAGAATGAGTTGCCTAGTCATAAAAACAGAGACACAAGCAAAACCCATGCATTGAGTCAAAAAGATTCAGCATTCAACATCCTAAACTGGAAACAATGTATTAAAATACTTTTGCAACATGAAAACAAAGCCTGTAAAGTCAAAAATGTAGATAATTCCGTTAAACACGGGTAGAAATCTTTGGAATTTCTACCAGTGTTTACCGTAAGTTAAGTTGATACTTATATGAGCGAATGCAATAAATTAAAAGGACAGTCTATTGAAAAAACTTTAGAAAGAGGAATAAAATTTAAACAGGAACGTTTTGTTTCTGTAGAGAGTTTATTCATAGCACAAATGCTAAAATACTTCATTATCAAATAGACCTGTCGAGCAAGCGTGATAAAAATGAATAGAAAAAAGCAAATTTACATAAATTGCAAAAGTAGTCAAGTTGATGAGACTTCTTGAAGTTGCCCAGCTGGTTTGAAAGGCTATTGTAAGCACATTATGGATTTACTGTTGAAATTAGTGGAATACTCTTTAAATTCTTTTAAAGTTGTACTTTTTGGTATTGCAAAGTGCTTTAAGAAAATGGGGTATGCCTAGTGAGAAAGAGAAAAAAGTATAGTAATAAAAAACAAACTTCATGCCAACTGTACTAAAAAAGGGATCAAACGAACAGGATGTGAGGCAAATTGTAATTTTTATTTTTTTAAAAATTTAAAAGCTGTAATGAAGCCACAAATTAATTTTAAAATATTAATTCAAGTATTGGATATGCGCATTTCGTTCCACATAAAATTCTTGTTGATTCAGAAAAGATAAATTTTGGCAAACAGTGTTTAGGACTCCCACTTTCATTCCAATTTTTATCAGATATTAAGTTTATGAAAAAAAAAATTATTTCACAAAATGGAAACATACTATTATAAAAATAGACGGTAAAAAAAAAGACAAAAATGTCGACAACGGTAAGTTACGTGAGAAAATATAGAATAACATCATCAAATAACTAAAGATATATTCTAGGAATAAGATGTAATATATTATATTTATGCTTGGAAACATAAGATTTATACTAGGAAACATAAGAAGCTAAAAATGTTTAATCTATAAATATAGATGAAACAAAAATATCAAAAAAGAAATGTAAATCCTAATGATTTGGTTGAGGAGGAAGCATTTTATATTGGTTTATTATCTACCGAAAAACTATTTTTTAAGAAAAATCGTTATTTGGCTATTACACACAAGTCCAAATAGTAATAGGTTTATCTGGACTAACACAATGTTTGTTTATAGTTACGTTTATAAAGGAATTATTAATTTAAACGTTAATTTTGATAAATATTTTTTTTTAGATGTTATAATTGGCGAACTTTTATAAAAAAAATCTTTTGTCATGTTATGTATCTCAATAATAAATATTTCAGTTGAAATATTTATCATCTTTTTCTAAACTTTCGTAACTAAAAATATTTTTTTTCAATTGATCGTTGAATATTTTTCAAATTTTTACATTCTTTAAGCAAACTTCAGTGGATTACGGAGTTAAGAATGCAAATAAAGTCTGGTTTAAAAACTACTTGTCTAATAGAAAGCAGTATGTTTTTTATGATGGTGGTAAAACTGAAAATAAGACAATCACTTGTAGAGTTCATCAAGGATCCATTTTAGGACAGCTTTTGCTTTTGATATACATTAACAACTTTGGCAACAACCTTCGAATATTTTAGATTCTATTCTGTTTGCTGACGATACCAATTTGTTTTATTACCATAGTAATATAAAAACTCTATTTATGATATTCAACAAAGAACTGTTAAAAGTAGCTGGATGATTTAATAAAAATAAATTGTCATTAAACTTAACCAAAACTAAGTAAATTTTTTTTATCGCCTTTATCAAAGAGACGAAAATCCTCTAAAGCTCCCAAATATTAGCATTGGGAATCAATTTATAAAAAGAGAACACTCAATTAAGTTGGTAGTTGTTCTTCTTGACGAAAATATCACATGGATAAACCACTTAAAATTATTCGAAAATTAAATTTCTAAAAATTTTGGCATACTTTATAAGGTAAAACCATTTCTAAATCAAATTTGTTTAAAATATATCTACTTCTCTTTTATTCATTGTTATCTCAATTATGCTAACATTGCTTGGTGCAGCACCAATAAAAAAAACTAAACAAACTATTAACAAACAAAAACATGCCATAAGAATAATATCCAACGCAGACCTTCTCTCTCATTCACAACCACTATTTATTAATCTAAAAACTTTAAATGTTTACCGAATAAATATATATCATCATTTAATTTTTATGTATAAAATCAATAATGATGCGATGCTAAATATTTTTAAAACGCTATTTAAAAAAATACAGCACAAATATCTTACTAGGCATGCAAACAATAACTATATTCAAGCTAAAACTCACTTTGAAGCCACTAAGTTTTCTATCAGCGCTAAAGGCCCCTAACTATGGAGTATAATAATTAGAAATGACATCAAAACGCTTGCAAGCATAAATATTTTTAAATCAAAACTAAAAAGAAATAATTTTAATTAATCAAAACATTAAGGGCTTCTTCCAGAGCTATTTGTTGGCCTTTAAAATATTGTATAGTTAAGAAATTTTAAAAATCTCAAAGTAAATATGCTTAAGTCGTTTATAACAAAATTACTACGCGTAATTTTTAAATGAATTCTTTTATTTCTTGTTATTCAATTTTAAATATGGTTTCTAATTATCAAAACAATTTTGAATCATTTCACTTTATTTGATCAAACGATTTGGTACTTGACACCAATTCAGGTCCAAATCTAAACTATTTTAATGGCGCAGGAGCTTTGCAAAACAATTGTTCCTAATTTTATAAAAAAAAATGAAAGAATTTCTTTCATTTATTTAAATATTTAAAGATTATTTAAATATTATTCATTTTAATATTAGTCTTGAAAACGTTGAAAATTTTTGTACTTTTATTGAGGAAAATTCTAATATTTTTAGTGCAATATGCGTAACTGAAACGTGGAGTGAATTTGATGATGCAAAGTCACGGCGTACTTTATAACAGGCCTATTCACCGTGCGGATGACTTCATAAACTGGAGGCGAACATTTTGTATTTCCTATATTCATTCTGTAACATAAAGTCGAAGTGCTTGCTTAATTATTTAAATCAATTTTAAAATTTTTAGTTTACTTTGTTATAAACATGGGTCGTAAATGCTGTGTCGCGAATTGCAACGGCAATTATGATAAAAGTTTCAAAGAAAAAAATTTTCGTCTTCCTCGAACACCAGAAGAAAGAAAAAAGTGGTTGGCTGTTATACCAAGAAACAACATATCAGATAAGAAAGACACCGTTGTTTTTGAAAGGCACTGGCCTGTTGAATACATTTCAATAAAAGATTATGGCAAAGGAAGACCATGTGATCCTCCATCTGTGTTCAAGTGTGTAAAACCAAGTTTAATACCTAAACCATCTGGTTGTCCTAGAACAACTTCAAGATCACATGCAGAAACTAGAAATGTCCAACCTGACGAGTTGTCTGCTTTTAATTTAAAAGATGTTATAAAATCTTTTAATGATCTGAAAACTAACATAGAAAACTATAAATTTAATGGAATTGATATATTTAATACTAAAACAGAAAATCAAGTTTTGATTCAATCGTTAGAGTATGTTCATGACACAGGTGTTCCATTGTTTCTTCTAAAAATAAATAATAATTTTCAGTATGAATCTTTTCACTTTGGAGTCAAATGCTTAATAAAAACACTCTCATAGAACAGAATTACCATATTGAATAGATGGTCGAATATTGAAGAAGCAGTTCGATTTTTAAATTCATATGGGATAAGCAGTAAAAAAAAATTATTCAACAGCAACTTTTTTCAATGAACAAAAAACCTGTTACGGATAAAAAGTATTCTTTTGAAATAATGATTAGAGCTTTTGAGTACTTTGCAATGTCACGTGCTACATATAATCGTCTTCGAAAAGACTTTGAACTTCCTAGCATAACAACATTGACAAGACTAACATCAAAAGTAAAATCTATTCATGAGGATATTTATCTACAAAAGATTTTTTCAAATTTAACAGACATTAGTCATAAAAACTGCATTCTTCTATTAGATGAAGTTTATGTAAAGACTATGTTGCAGTACCATGGGGGAACAGTTTTTGGAAAAGCAGTTAATAATCCAAATGTTCTTGCAAATACTGTTTTAAGTTTTATGGTTATTACTTTGTTTGGTGGACCTAAATTTTTATGCAATATGCTTCCTGTGTGTGCCATCGATTCAAATTTTCTTTTTGAACAAACTACTTTTCTTTTATCTGCGATAAAAGCAGCTGGTGGTCATGTTATTTCTTTAGTTTGTGACGGTAACAGAGTAAATCAAGCTTTTTTCAAGAAATTTGAGACGGATGGCGTACCTTGGCAAACAAAAGATAATATATATCTTCTGTATGATTTTGTGCACCTTTTAAAAAACATTCGCAATAATTGGATCACTGAAAAGTCACAGGAACTTGAATTTTTTGTTAATAAAGAAAAAAAAGTTGCCAAATGGTCTTATATTGTAGCATTGCATAAATTAGAATTAAATCAAATGATTAAATGTCTAAACTTACAGATGTTGCTGTGTTCCTAAAACCAATTGAAAGGCAAAAAGTTTCAACTTGTCTGAAAGTATTTTGTGAAGAAACAGTTTGTGCTTTAAAATGTCACCCAGAGTTAAAAGATGTTAATGATACTATTTCTTTTCTTTCAATAATAACTGAATTTTGGAGAATTGTTAATGTTCAAAACCTTTATGCAGATGTACATATGCGTGATCCGAATCGGTCTGCTATTTTCTCTTCTGATGATTTTAATCTTCAAAAGCTGTTAGAATTTGGAAACATGGCTAAGCAAATGTGTTCTTCTCAAATAGTTCGTTTTAAAAGTTTCACTTGTATGGTCATACTTGTAATGGTCTTGTGGAGTTATCAAAGTTTTTCTTGTTTGCAAGTCATAAGTATGTTTTGCTTGGAACATTTACTACAGATCCTTTAGAAAAGCAGTTTGGAAAACTGAGACATGGATCAGGAGGTACATATTTTATCACTGTTCAACAAATACTATAGAAAGTGGGTATCATAAAAACAAAACTACTTTTGCAATTAGACAAATATGGTGTTGATCTTGATTTTACTACATCAGATCATTCTTGTGAAAGATGTGGTTTTTACTTAAATGAAGAAAAATGTTTGATATTTGATAATTTGCCAGAAATAGAAAATATATTATCTATAGATGTCTATCTAAAATGACTATAATTTACATAGCTGGTAATGTTGCCCGAAATGACAAAGATTCAGATGATTCATATTTTTATTATGAGAAATTTAGAGATTTTACTGAAGAAAATAATTGTGGAGGATTAACTATACCTGGTGATTTAGTTTGTCAATGGGTAATATATTGCTATTATGTTTCGTGAAGTAGCTGATAATACATGCATATCTTCTTTGTGCCATCTAATGATGCTTGTATCAGAATCCTATAAATTAAATATGAACAGAAACCATGGTGTTCCACTTTCAAATGTTTTCTTTAAGAACTATTGTAATTTATATTCTCTAAGCTCTGAAAAAGAACCGAAACAAAAACTTTTAAAACTTAGCGTTAAATAACAAAGGTCGAAAGCAACTGTTTTTTTTGTTCAATTGAACTGTTAAGTTTAAATAATTATACTGTATATAGCTAAAATAGAATAAAAGAAAAGTATTATTATTTTGTAATATATTTTAAATGCATTTTTGTTGTTTATTATTTCTTCCTTAAAAATTAATTTTTATGTTCAGTTCAGGTTATTTTTTCTGTATTTTTTGTTTAAAAAACTCGCCTCCAGTTTACGACGTCATCCGCACGGTGAATAGGCCTGTTAAAAGTACGCCATGTGCAAAGTGTAATTTAAATTTCCATATTCCTGGTTTTATAATGATCCCATTAGCGCGTATTTCTAATGCCAATAGAGAGTTTTTAACGGTTGAACTTTAAATCAATAGCACTAAAACATACTTTTAAGCTGCTGTTATCGCCCGCCATTTTTGCATGATGATATTTTCAAAATAAGTTTAAAGGAAAAGAAAAAAAATTATTTAATTAGTGACGCCAATATAAATTGTTTTGAATACTAGACTAATAGCAACGTTAAAAAGTTTTAGAGTGACTTATTCGAAAAAAGATCAACTCTATTAGTTAACAAACCAACAACACCTTTTCAAGATTTTATTGAGAACTTGAAAGATGTTATTAAGAAACGCACGATGTGATTTAGAAGATAAAAGTTGTAATTAAGAAACGTAAGATGTAATTTAGAAATTAGGTAAATTAGACCCTACAGATACAAAATATTTATTAAATTCTTGTGCAAATTGTTTGGGTTCATATAAAAATACGTCATCAATTTTTATACACCTTTTCAAGACGTAATTGGGAAAATGAAAGTTGTGATTAAGAAACGTAAGATGTAATTTAGAACATGAAAGTTGTAATTGAGAAACGTAAGATGTAATTTAGAACATGAAAGTTGTAAATAAGAAATCGTAAGATGTAATTGAGAAGACAAAAGTCGTAATTGAGAAAAATATAAATAATGCAAAGTTCTTTGTATTTTAAGTTTTGTCGTCCTAATATACTTTGTAATTTAATATCAATAAAATATAAAAAGTCATGAAAAAGGCATTTGAGGTTAAAGCGGTAACTGGAAAAATCCTATTGGGTTTCAATTAAAACTTTCTTTTATTTTTTGTTTGTGAAAAATTTAATTGAAATTTCAGATGAATAATAAATAAAACACAAATAATTTATTTACATAAAATTTAAAATTTAAATTTAAACAATGTTATTAAAAATCATTGCAATACTCAGTTAAACACCAACTTGGACGTCTTCCATAGTTAAAATCGTTGCGTAATGCGTGGTCATATGTTGCACAGCGCGTATACACAATCACCTCCCATTATTGTATTTTTTGCCGCAGTAACAATTCTTTCCAAATACTGCATTCGTTGCTCCATAATCCCAGCACTGAATACAGGTGGAATGCGAATAACATTTTTAACGTTTATTTTTATTTTGGACCAGATAGCTTCCACTGGGTTTAACATTGGACTGTAGGGTCCTAATCGTAACAACTGAGCCGGTGAATTTTCAAACACCCTTTCCAAACGAGCGTGAAAAACCCTTTCTAAACGAAAGTCTTTTACGCTCGCTTTGAGCGTAAAAGACAATGCATGGAGCATTCTTTTACGCTCGTTTGGAAAAACCCTTTCCAAACGAGCGTAAAATACAATGCTCCATGTATTGTCTTTTACGACAACCAAATCCTCTAAACGGTTCTCGGTTGTAACCCACTGGTTAAACAAAGCCAACATCCACTCGTTACAAGAATCTGCTTTAAATGATCCTCTGCGAGTCTCCTTCATGACGACATTTGTTGTTTATATAGCTGCAATCAAATGTATGTTTGCACCTTTTGAAGAAGGTATTTTCATTATTGCACTTGTTTTGCACGTCCTTGCATTTTTCTACAAAAAAGATTATTTTCATGCTCTTTACCTAACACTAAGTATAAGTTAAGAAAAGTAAGATATAATGTTAAGATGTAATGTTAATTGAGAAATACAACATGTAATTTAGAAATCGCAATATGTAATTAACAAACGCAACATGTAATTAAGAAATTTTAAAATGTAATTTAGAGACCCAACGTGTAAATAAGATATCACAATATGTAATTTGAAAAACATAAGTTGTAATTAATAAATCGTAATTTGTAAAAGAGAATACATTGATTGTAATTGTGAATTCAATATAAGATTAAAGGTCATTATAAAAGATTTTCTTGGACGTGCATTTTAATAAGTTAATAATATCAAATTTAGCATTTGAATGGACCAGCAATACAGTAATACAGTAATGGAATTGAAAGGTTATTGTGTTATTTGTCAATATACTATGAATGGAAAGTCTGTTATTAAATTGAATTCGTGCATGCATATATTTCTCCAAATTTTTTTACAACCACTTGTTAAACAACCAGAACCATCTTGTTCAATAGCACTCTGGCACAAACTTTAGGTATCAAGTATAAGACTGCATACAATTGGATCCGCAGTGGAAATTAAATATTATGGTATAACTGGTAGGGCTTCAATGCTTTTTTCAGATATTTAAAACATTGGAAACATTTTTTCCACGTGGAAGAATCTTTTTTACATGATTTTCAAAATATAACCAGTGGAGTTCTTCAAAGATCTACACTCGGAACTTTATCATTTTTTATTTATGATTCTAGTAATGATCTCTATAAAGTCTCCAAATCAACAACACAATTTTTGCTGATGAAACAAACTTATTCCTACTAATAACATTGATGAAATCTAATGATAACATCGGTAAACTTTTTTATAATATGAAAGTTAGTTGAGCCATCAAAAATCTCTGACTGGTTCAACTCTAACAAATATTCACTCAATATTGATAAAAATAAATGGACCCACTTCTATCTATGTTCTAAAAAAAATTTACTTCCAAGTGATATGCCACTATTTTATATTGATAACATTCAAATGAATAAAGTGAGGTCCACAAAATTTCTAGGTATTATGATATATGAAAATCTATTGTTGAAGATTTACATCAAACACTTATGCAGCAAGATTGTAAAAAGTATTGGAGTTTTATATAATGAAAGAAGCATTTTAAATAAACATTGGTTAACTCAACTATATTAGTGTTTTATACATCATATTGATTATACTAATATAGGCTGGGGTAGTACTAATAAAATTAAACTGAAGCCTCTATATTATCAACAAAAACTAATAAAATGTCTTATAATTTTTAAAATCTGGAAAACTGAAAAAAGTATTTTTTTCTGTATACTTTTATACTTTTAAATAATACCTAGTTTCGTTTTACACATATGGGCAATTCCACTGTGGAAAATGAAAAAGTTATCAAATTTTGTTATCTTGTTTGTCAACTTTTAGCAAATGAATATTAATGTAGACACATTAAAGTTTTTTTAAATATACCTATAGGATTAAAATTAACTTATTTAAGTCATTTTAATGCTTCCTAAAGTTGCAGTTTTTCTTTATCATGCGGTCCGTTGAAAACCGTTAATTTCCGTTGCGTTAAAAAAATTTAACGAAATTTCCGTTAAAGTCCGTTACGTTAAAATTTATTAACGGCAGTTTTCCGTTAACGGCCGTTAACTTATTTTAACGGGCGTTAAACTCCGTTAATTAAAAGATAACAAAACACATATGTATATTTTTAAATGTAATCAAAGTAATATTGAAAATAAATATAGTTGCAAATCAGATAAAATCTATATTTTTTAAAGCAAACAAAATAATATTAAAACACCTAGACAGAGTTGTCTATTGTAAAAAAATAAAAGCTATCACTCTTCTTCTTTTTCATTCACAGAATCGTTCAATTTCCAGTTTTTCACTTTAATACTCTCAAAGTCGTCGTGGCAAAACACCAATTGTCTTATTTTGTCAGTGCAAAGGTTTTCTCTGCTTAAAGTTGCGATATTTCCTGACGAACTTACAACCCTTTCAGACAGGGAACTTGATGCAGGAATGCAAAATATGGATCTAGAAATTTTAGCCAAGATTGGAAGAACCTTTGAATTGCTTTCCACCAGGTTAAAATTTTTGTGTTGCTTCAGGTGGGAGGCTTTGGCATTGAAAAAAAAGAGGACATTTTCTCTTCAATTAAAGACATATCACCCATTGCAATATCTTTGACATGTGACATACTAGCAACACAAAAGTCAATTGGCTCCATGAACTGAAAATCTTCTGTGCTTGCCACAGAAATAACTTTTCCAGGGTTGGGATTGTAGATAGCCACTATTTGTCTTTTGGTCGATTCAAAACACTAAAAAAATAGCACAATGTTGTAATACTTCTTAAGTTTTTAAAATAAAATTTATAGTTAAACTTACTTCAAATTTTTCTAAAACAGCCTCTCAATAATATGGGTGTAGAAAATGTGCAATTCTGTTACTAAAATCCTCTGAACCGCATTTTGGCGCTTTATTTTCAATTTCAGTAAGCAAGGATTCAATAAAAGCTTTTATGCTCGGTAATAAGAAAACATCTTAATTTTTTCTATTTGTAAGGTGCACGGTAATGTTATAAAAAGCTGCTATAACATTTTAAATCGTCGGACGTTAGCAGCTGAAAGCATATCACTTTTTTTTTTAATTCTGTCAAGATCAATAAAATTTGATTCAATATAACAAATTGTCTAGCATCAGAAATTATTTTTTGTAACTCTGAAACAACTTCTGAGTCTCTAAAAGACTCTAGAGCTGGTCTTAATTTCAATATCGATTCCACCATCATGCTGTAGCTGTTCCATCGCGTTTTAACGGGAACGATTACTTTAACATGTTATATTACAATTAAATGAATATTATGAATAGAAATTTAGGCACAAAGTAAGTTAAAAAAACCAAACATCAAGTTTATTGCATTCTTTTTTAATTTCTTTACAGGTTAAGAATGATTGATGAGTTTTAGGAGAAAGTTTTATGCAGATGTCAAGAGCATCTTGAATTTCATTAACCTCTTCAAATAAATTTTGTTTCATTGTTTTTAATGCTCTACCTAAACAAGTATTAATCCTATGATTGTAACACAAATTAGCATAAGTTACATGCTTTGAAAGCGTCATTGCTTTTATCATCTTGCTTGCAGCATCAGTTATCATTATTTTTTGCTTTGCATTCAAGCAGACTACAGACTCAATTATTTTGTTTATTCCATTAGCAATATGTTGAGCAGTATGGCGTTCTGAAAACTCTTCATAGCTAATAACAAACTTTCTCAAAGTGTAATCATCAGCAATGTAATGCAGAGTTAAAATAATAAATGAATCTACTGCTCTAGAGGTCCAGCAGTCATTGGTAAATTCTACTCCATCTACATTTTTTAGCTCAATTTTCAACTTTTTATCTAATGTTGCCTTCATATTCCGAAACATCAGAGGTAACTTGTACTTAGAAAATGTTGTCCTACTTTTTATATTAGCGCGGGGATCAAAACTATGAACAAAATCTTTAAAACCTTGAAATTCAACTATACTGAAGGGTAGAGATTCGCAAACCAAAAACTTTGTGATATTAAGATCAATAACCAGCTGTTTGTGTTCCTGTTTTATATTTTGAAAGTAGAGAAACTATATTGTTTTGTGACTTAAATACTGTTGTATTGTTTTGTTTGCCAATTTTTTTTGAACAACTAGAGCGAGCTGAATCTTCTTGCATAACTCTTTTTTTTTTTGCTGCTGGACCTTGTATCGATCTTTTGATATACTCATCTGAAACTAAAAAACAACTTTTCAATTAAACTGTTTAGTTAAAATAAAACCAGTGAAAGATGAATGAGTTATTTTCAAGTGGTATCTCATACTAGATGTTGAACCCTTAGCAAGTTTGTAAACTTTTCGATATTTTTTGCAAATTGCGTTAGCAACTACTTCTCCATCTTTATTATTTGGTTCTATTTCAAAATAATCCCAAATAACATAACATGTTTTTGGCATTTTATATACAATAAAGAAACTAATATATAAAAAAAATGTCATTAAACTTTTTTAATACCGATAATTTTGGAAAATGAAATAAATTTAATAAAGTCAACTAACTGAAATTTATTAGTTAGAAACTTTTTTTTTTATTTTTTTAATTATTTAAATTTTTTATTATATATTCAAACTCAAGTTATAAGTTTAACAAATGTACAAAAATGTTTTAGATTTTTCATTAAAGCTGTAAAATAATATCTTTATAAATTTTTATTAATATATTTATAAAATTTTCTAACTGAAACTTTTTATATTAGAAGAATTTATAAAAAAAATCTTTTATTTTTTTTAATGTTAATTGAAATTATTTATGTTATTGTTTTTTTATTTGTTTATGTATTCTTACATTGGTTGTGGTATAAGTATTCATAAATAAATAAAAATAAGAATCATTTATTTAAACATTAAAAAAAAAGATAAATGCTATTCTCCTAACATGAAAAAAATCAATTTTAAAACCTTTTTTATTTTTTATTTTTTAAAACAAATCGTTTGTAAATGCAATTAAGTGGGGTCATTCATTAAGCACGTCACCCTAATTTTGTCAATTCTTAACCCCTTTCCTCCAGTCACAAACGATCACTTATAACTAAACCCCTCTCCCTCCTAAACTGTTATATAAGTTTTTACGTCAAAAAATATTTTAAAAGATTTAAATGTAAACACTTTGCAGCATTTAAAAAATTCAACCTTATGAATATAAGGCAAAACTCATGCGAGGTAGGAAGCGCAAATAAAAACTTCGACAAGCCAAATATTTTATTATTTAAATCGTTCAAATAAGTATTAACGAAGTTGTAATACTGAAAATAATTTTTTAAAGTTGCTCTTGGCCTTGCGGAAAATATATTTTTGATTTGATAACTTTGGTAAATGTTATGAAAACTCACTCAGGAAGAGTGCCACCAGTTTTTTAGAATTCCATTCGTTAATTATTTTTAATGAATATGAATTCGTACTTTTGCAATTCTTTTGTTACGTAAGTCTTAATAATAGATATAAAAAACCATGATAATAATTGCTCGGTAATGTAAGTGATGCAACGTAAGTTCTATATATTTGTTATCAAAAAAACCAGCTTATTTTCCTTAGCCGGTCAACTCTAATAAATTTTTATATAATTTTAAAATTGGTATAGATTTCTCAATATCTTGTGAAACAAACCGCTTTACTGATTCGCAGAAATCTGAAATAAAAATTGAATAAATTTTTTACCTTATTTTCCGTGTAACGTAAGTTAAGTGGCATCTTCAGTAATAATTTCGCCCTCTTTCGGCCAGACTTAAAACTTTTTAGTTTATTTTACTCTTTAAACTAACAGCTTTCATAAAACGTAGGTAAAAGCCTAATTTTAAAAGGTAAATATTTGATAAAGTTGTTGCTTGTGTAACGTAATTAAAAAATAGAATTGCCCATATATATTTAACTTTTATGCAATTTAAATTTGAATTTTTTTTTCTTTCTTTCCTATTTTATGGCATTGTTTTTTACTGATAATTTATGTAAATCCAGGTGATCTTCTGTGTTTCAATTTGTTTATATTAGTAGACTCTTAATATTTACAACTTTATTTTTATTATAATTTATAATACTGTATTACAAAATGTATATACTTTAAAAGTAATTTAAATTTAGATTGTAAAGGTAATGTAAAGACCAAGTGGTCTTCTTGTTTAATTTTATTTATTTGATATAATTTTATTATTCACCTAATTTTATTTTTATTTTAATTAATAGCATCGTATTAAGAACTTTATATACTTGCAAATATTAAATTTAATTTTGAAACCAAAAAAAAATAATATTTATAACAATAATAATGTAAAAATAAACAAAGTAAAAAGAATAATGTAAAAATAAAAAAAGGGGGAGACTGAATAAGTGCGAATTTCATAACTGCGAATCAGCTTAAGTGCGACTGGCATAAGTGCGAACTGGCATAAATGCGAACTGGCACAAGCGCGAACTGGCATAAGTGCGAATCACTTGCAAAAACTGGCATAAGTGCGAACTAGCACAAGCGCGAACTGGCATAAGTGCGCCAAAAGAATTTGCAAACATTGGCATAAGTGCGAACTGGCATAAGTGCGAACTGCCATAAGTGCGAAACAATTGCAAAAACTGGCATAAGTGCGAACTGGCACAAGCGCGAACTGGCATAAGTGCGCCGAAAGAATTTGCAAACATTGGCAAAAGTGCGAACTGGCATAAGTGCGAACTGGCATAAGTGCGAACCAATTGCAAAAACTGGCATAAGTGCGAACTGGCACAAGCGCGAATTAGCATAAGTGCGCCAAAAGAATTTGCAAACATTGGCATAAGTGCAAATTGGCATAAGTGGCGAATTGGCAAGTTCGCACTTATGCCAGTTCGCACTTATGCCAGTTCGCACTTATGCCAATTCGCACTTATGCCATTGTTTGCAAATTCTTTCGGCGCACTTATGCCAGTTCGCGCTTGTGCCAGTTCACACTTATGCCAGTTTTTGCAATTGATTCGCACATATGCCAGTTCGCACTTATGCCAGTTCGCACTTATGCCAATGTTTGCAAATTCTTTTGGCGCACTTATGCCAGTTCGCGCTTGTGCCAGTTCGCACTTATGCCAGTTTTTGCAATTGATTCGCACATATGCCAGTTCGCACTTATGCCAGTTCGCACTTATGCCAATGTTTGCAAATTCTTTCGGCGCACTTATGCCAGTTCGCGCTTGTGCCAGTTCGCACTTATGCCAGTTTTTGCAATTGATTCGCACATATGCCAGTTCGCACTTATGCCAGTTCGCACTTATGCCAATGTTTGCAAATTCTTTTGGCGCACTTATGCCAGTTCGCGCTTGTGCCAGTTCGCACTTATGCCAGTTTTTGCAATTGATTCGCACATATGCCAGTTCGCACTTATGCCAGTTCGCACTTATGCCAATGTTTGCAAATTCTTTCGGCGCACTTATGCCAGTTCGCGCTTGTGCCAGTTCGCACTTATGCCAGTCTTTGCAACTGCTTCGCACTTATGCAGATTCGCAGTTATGAAATTCGCACTTATTCAGCCTCCTCTAAAAAAAGAAATAAAGTTACGAAAAGTGGGAGCGTAAACGCTCCCACCTTTCGTAACTTTATTTCAAAAAACCTTTACAATCTGGAAGGTTATTGGCAAGTTTTTTTTTTTTTTTTTTTTTTTTTTTTGTTATTCACCTCCTCAAGGCCAAGAAGGCCACTACAGATGAAGAGGCTACTTAATAGTGGTTATAACCCTCTCTCAATTCTATAACTCTGAAACACGAAACTTGACGAACAAGGCCGCTGCGCAGAGAAACAAGTTGAGCGCGGTACTACCAGGGACGTGGTGGGGATTGAACTCGGAACCTCTCGCTTATGAAACGAGCGCATCACCACTACACCACTACCGCATGTACCTCACATAGTACAGTACCTCAGTTCCAATCTTTTTTTAATTATATTCGACGATTTAATATTTTATTGATTGTATTTGGTTTATATTATAAATAAATTATGAATTATTATATTGTATTTTATTGATTATGTTTAATAAATATAACTCAATGAAATTTATATTTTTTATTTATTGAAAAGTAAAAATTATTATTACTATTCAGAGGATTCAAAAGATTTTGAAACAACAAAAGTAAAGTTTAAATTTATTATATTCAAACTTCTTCAACAGCGGGTCTCTGTGACAAGACTTAATGGTCTTCATTGAGTATCCACATTCATTATTCTTATTCTTTACTTTTTCAACGATATCTTCGCTTGTAGTTTCTTTTTTGTATATATTTGTAATGTATCTTAAATATTGTAGAAAAGAACACAAAAAAAATAATAATAAAAAAAAAAAAAATTTTTCAGAAAAAATCTTTTTGTTTTAATTAAACTTTTTACAACTGTTTCCCAATCCTTTTCCCAATCCTTTTCCCATTCCTTTTCCCAATTCTTTTCCCAATCCTTTTCCCAATCCTTTTCCCAATCCAACTAATTGCAGAATGAACACAATACTGCAGCAATTTAATGAAAAAAACCAACTGAAGCTTAATGCACAGTGTTTGATGGGGAGCAAAAAAATTATTATCAAACGTTGTAACCTTGACATAGAGAACAACATTGCGTCAATTTTAAACTTTTTTAATTCTGAAATATTAAAATGATAATCAAAAGTTTGATTTAGAAAAAAAATATTAACTATTTCTAATTAATTCTAATTAGTTCAAATTATCTAAAGTCTAATTATTCTAATTAAAATTTTTCTTGGAAAAATTTAAATTAGAATAATTATACTTTAGACTAATTGCATAAATTATTAGTTTTATATACTTTTTTTTGTTTTACCTGAAATGATTTAAAAGAATAAATAAATAATATTTTTAAATCCGACCCTTTTTCATTTCTTCGTATTTATTGCTGCTGTTGTGATGCGCTAGTCAGTCTGATTAAACTTTATAATAAACGTACGAGTAAATAATAAAATAAAGTTTATTAACAAAAAAATATATATCTTTAATTAGCAATTAATCTTTTAGTTTAAAGGCTGACAATTACTCAGCAAACAAAGGCATTTATATGAATTAAAAAAAAATGAAAAATTATGTAATTACCTGTTTAATGATAAGATCAAGTCAGCTCTAAAAAAGGTTGTTTTTCAAGTTACATATTACAAATTTCAAGTTACAAATCGTCAGCAACTAACGTTTGATTTCGATTTAAGAGTGAGTGTGAGGATATTTAAGCATGCGTTGAAGACAAAAAATTGCAGATTTTTATTAGTGAATGTGCCCTGTGCTTACAAAATGTTGAGAATTTTGTTCAACGTGATCAAATTAGTAGCAGCCTTGGAGCAGTGGTTAGAGTTATAGCTCAAAACCAAGGTCCGAGTTTCGATACCTATTCTAGCCAGATAAACGATCTTAGTAAGAAAGTGTTAACTTCCAATTTAAATGCTCTTCCGTGGACCTCTTTGATAAGACCGTAAGAACTTCTCAGAGAACCTTAACAACCACAAATTTGAAAATAAAAAATAAAAAAGGTTGTTGCACAGTAAAAAGGTAAAAAAAAATTTTAAAGCTTTACATGTGATATTGGGGAAAGCGGGGTAAGGTGGCGAACGTTTTAAAAGTTTTGTCAGTATGTTCATTTTATCATAATGATTCATTGCCTGCATGAAAATTTAGTTTAAAAGTAGAAAAACTTGAAATAAAAATTAAAATAAAAAGTTCATAAATATGTCATCTGGTCACGTGACCAGAGCAAAATGACTTATTATGCAATTTCCAGCTCCTACTTTATAAAAATTTAAAAATTACTAACTAATCTAACTAAAGAAACATAAAATAAACACGCGTTGAAAAAAAAAATTCTTAAAAAAGTTACACTCAATGGACACCATTCGTTATGAATAACCGAAAGCAAAGTATTTTTTTTGAAGCGAAAAAAGTAAACTTTTGCATATAAAATTGCATTATTAGTATTTTAAAAAACCATTTGACGTTTTAAATACAAAGTGTAATTATAGTTTTGTTTTCCCCAATTTTTAAGTTTTTTTGAGTTGCAATATGAAAAGCCATCTTACCCAATTCACCATCTTACCCATTTCCCCTACATCTCTGCGATATCATCCACCTAAGCAACTGCATTTATTTGGAACAGCAACAGAACAACACTGAGATATTGTTACAGTTTTATTTCTTGATGTATAACGTTGTTTAACAAAACGTCCTGGTATTTTGCAGCAGCATCCAAAACAATTCTGACTTTTGTAGTTTCTTTTTCTCAAATTTACGACGCTAAAGTTTAGAAAAATCCATTGATTTTTATATTCACTTGTAATTACTCTATTTATGTATCTTTTCAAAAGTAATTCTGTAATGTTTCTTTGCAAACTTCCGCCTCCTCCTTTCTTTAAATCGTTTTTTCGTATTTAATAATACTGCTATTTGATCGTTACTTTCTAACCGGATATCAACAGGCATTGCTTAAAATGTGTCTACTCCACCATCGAGTAAATTAACCTTTATATTCGTTCCTTACTCCTTGTAAATCAATTTATGCATTTACATCACTGTTTATATAGGTTTGGGTACTGTCATCATCTAGCAGAGCATTGTATTGTATTGATTGTTTTTTATTGATTAAAATGACACACTTCCATCTGTGGTGTTTGATTGTCTCTGCGTAGGCATGGCGCTTCAATGTTTTTGTTAAATTTTTTTGTACAACCGCGGATATATCCTCTAGAAAAAAGTTCAAGAGGTTTCTGATTTCTATTATAAAAATCAACAAGGTAGTATTTAGTATAATATGGAACTTCCAACCAGGTGATGTTTTGTGATCATTACATCTTTACTATATTATTCTAAATACTCAAAAGATTCAATAAACTTCAATATATCCTACTGTATGTAGATTTTAGAAGAATGCCAAAACAACTTTATACAACTAATTTTTTTAGTATGCAATTAGAATATATATATATATATATATATATATATATATATATATATATATATATATATATATATATATATATATATATATATATATATATATATATATATATATATATATATATATAGGGGTGGCGCCAGCAATTTTTGGTCTTCAAGATATCTAGCTTCTTGACATAGATACTTATTTTAAATAAAGATGCTTTGCAAAAATTTTTGTTGATTGGAGTCTGGGAACAAACTAGCCCCTAGAATTTTAGACCCCCCTGCCCCAAACGTGAGATCAACAAGTTGATGAAATATTTTTTGTACTATTTTCAACCAGACTTATATTCATCGAGAAATTTTGAGTTTCATAGTATAATTACTCAGCGTTCAAAAATAATGACGGTATAAAATTTGCAACCCCCTAAAAATGAGGGGGGTCGAAACTTTATATGGTCATATTTTTGAACGCTAAAATATTTTACTATGAAATTTAAAATTTATTGATGAATATAAGCCTAGTTAAAAATAGTTCAAAAAATATTTCATCAACTTGTTGCTCTTACTTTTGGGGCAGGGGGACTAAAATTTTGGGACTTTTATAAAAAGTGTATTTTTGTCAAAAAAGGCTTTCAGGTCCTCATTAACAAAGAGAATGTCAACAATTTTTGTTACAACATGCTCATACAAGTTCCGGAGGAGAGATGGTATAAAGAATAAATTTTCTGGGATCTTCCTCAAGCAAACATGAGTTAACAACATTATTGTTTAATTGTCTTATAAGGTTATCCTGCATCTTGGTACTAATAGTAACTTAAACTTAAGGAGGAAAAATATTTTTAGTCACCTGATGAGCTTATTGTACCAGTACAGAAACAAAAAGCATGTTTTTTTTTTTATATTTTTTTAATTTTTTTATTTTAGGTGCTCCAAGAAGTCCTAACGGTTTTGTCACAGAGCACCGCGGAAGTGCATTTAACCAGGAAGTTCACGCCTTCTTCTTTACCGTGACGCGAAAATATGTCCAGAGCTCGTTTCGAACCTGGATCTGCTGCTTATAAAGCGAGCGTTCTAACCACTGCGCCACGGCCGCACAATGCTCAAAAAAGTTTTCACTATGACTCTATAATAAACTGTTTTGTCAGTTTGAGATTCAATGTTTTAATATTTTAAAAAATTAATAAAATGAGCCAAAGTCTCTTACTGATATGCCAAGAAGTACGCTTATAAACTTTAGGCTAGAAGTCACAAAAAATTTTAGCAGATTTAGAGTAATTCGAAAAAAATTTGAGAAGATTTAGATGTAATTAGCATTACATGATGATTTTCTCCTTTACATTACCGCCAAAGCCAGAGTTATTACCTTGTTCACCTTTGAGTCTTTTTCATTTCTACATTGCTCCTTTAACTTTGTTTCATCAAAAATATTTATTATAATATTTATTGAACATCACAATTGAATAATAATACTAATTTATAATAATATTAATTTAATATTATTAATAATACTAATTTAATAATAATACTAATTTATTTTCATAATTGAATATATAATAATAATAATAATAATAATAATAATAATATAATAATATATAATATATAATAATGATATAATAATACTAACTTAATAATAATACTAATTTAATATCACAATCGAATAATAATACTAATTTTATTTCTTTTATTTGCATAAATATATAAATAATATAATAATGTAATGTTTATATAAAGTTGGTTAAGTTACTAAATCTTCAGTGAACCCTGTTCTCCATTAATTGTTTATTCGTTTATTTCGCCGTTTAATAACTTTTAGAATGTTAAAGTTTTTAATCAAAAACACAGGCGGGGCAAGTAGAAGACATTATTTTGTCTTATCACTGAGCCCCAATCGTACGTATTTACAATAACCGTGTAGTATATTTATACTTTACAAATTGAACATGTAAAGATACAAATTGAATTTCAATCTTGGTCAGAAAAATTTGATAAAATAAAAAATATATGAATATCAATTTCTAAAAAATGTAAACATTTTGGAAAATTTAAAAATGCTCAATTACAAACCCTTTTTACTTACTTAGGCTACACTAAAAGCATGCATTCGACAATCTATTATGATATTTAATATCATAATCAGTGACAATTATACTTTTGTTTTATGTAAATAAGGTTTCTTAAATATAACAGAGAAGTTCAATAAATTATTTGTATTTTTTGAACAAGTTTTATGAAAAAAAAAAATTTCAAATTGTTTAAAATTTATTTTTGTAACTGCGATACTTTCAAACTTTATTTAAAAGTTTTTCAAATAAGAAGTTATGACTAAAAAATGAAAATTGCATAGTGGGCCAGACTTAAATTTTATTGGAATAAACTCTTAACTCCTGATGAAAAAGAAATTTAAGGACCTTTTTTTGCACTATTTAGTAGTTTGAGGCCGGTGATTTTTTTTGCTTTTAAAATTCCCAAAGCTTTTTTTGAAGAAATACGAAATTTGGTCCAAAACGTCCGCAATTTTTTAATTTATATGAAAAGTTGCAAAAATTTACCATCTTTAGCATTAAATTAGGGCTATAAATATAAGTTTATGTATTTTTTTTTTTAATTTTTAATAAAGTGTCAATACATATTATGCGTTTTTTTATAAAATCCGCTCTTTAAAAGTTATATAGATATTGAAATTCAATTTATTTAAAAAACTAGTTCAAAAACTAGAAATAATCAGCTGGATAGACTAAATGACGGTTTCCTTAACTACCAATGTTATTACTTATAAAGATAAATTTAATTTGGATCTCAAATTTCAGTTTACAACTATATGTCTAAATTACAACTAAATAGTAGTTTAAGCAAAATTGACATAAAAATCACTGTTTTTTAATGAAATACATATATATTTACGGCATTAGTCATCAGAAGGTATATGTTGTAAAATGGAATCTTAGATATACACATTATGAACCCATGTGTGAATTTTTATATCATAAGATGCATCATGGATCAAGTATATCCACGAGTTTGATAGTAGGTTACTTATCGGTAAAAAGATGGTTCAGAAACCATTTTCTATTTAACTTACTATTTTCACAATTTTCATTTTAACTTACCTGTTTGTAAACACTATATCCTATAGCACCATCAAAACCAGCCTTGCATATAAACATTAGCATTGTGATTACCACAGTAGTTTATATATCACATAGCTTTTTAAGAGTATGTTTTAGATAATCTTTTAGCTATATTGGTACTGACTAGCCATCTATTTGAATGTTCTTGGGATAGCATTTAGCTTTTGAAGATCATAGACCATTATATAAAGAATATGTGGCAGCCTTTTTTTTCAGCACCATTTCCTAGAAGCTGGTATGTTGATTTTGATATATCACCATTAATAGTTAATGATAAAGTTTCATTAGGTGAATATATGTAAGCAGGTTTAATGGGGTTTTTATTTCAAATTTCAGAAATTTTTGTGCTAGTTTCGTACTAAAACTCACTTCTTAGTTTTAATTTTATTGCATGAAGTAATTTATGGCTAAATAAAATATTACTAACATTCTTAAGTTTATTCTTTTTGTTCTGTTACAAGCTTTTCAAAAAAGCCACATGGTAACCAACTTCATTAACTGATGATGTGGTATTTAATGTACCGTAGGTGTATTGAAAATCTTGAGCTAGCCAATTTTCATTACTTCTCTCAAAATAAATATTACCATTGTTTGCAGCTATTAACTTTTAACATTATAATTTTATAAAGTTTTCCACTCAAAATCCTCTAGTTTAATATCTGCAGAAACTAGAACAGTTAATTTCAATGAAAAGAATGGTATATCATTCGGAACTAGTTTATTTTGTGATAAATGTCCGTAAATATTACCAATTTATATTTTATTACTAAACAAAAAAGCAAAAAAATTGTTAAGTAAACAGTACAATTTGTATTGAATTAAATAACAAAACAAACAAAATAGTTTGTTTGCAAGAAATAAAAGTTGATTTCAAGTAAATAACATAAGTTACAAGTCATTGTTTTAAAATGTTTAGGAAACCCAAAAGGGGAAGTTAGGGGCATTGTCTTTAGTTCAAATTGGTTGTATATATATTACATTTACTAGTTAAAGATTTAATATAGGTTCTCGTAGGCTCCCTAAATTATATGATACTTTTTGTACAAAATAAAAGTAATAAATGTTAAAAATTCACCTCGTTATTTTAAAGCCAGATTATAAGTGTATTATAAAGATCAGTATCTTGACTTTAGATTTTTTTTCGAAAAGCTTTACTGTTAAATATTTTAAATATATAAACTAATTCCGTAAGCTTATAAAATTTTAAAAGTTACTAATATAGCTATGTATAAAAAAAAAATTTCACGCTTTTTTTAAAAAAAAAACGTTTTTCATTATACATGAAACCGCAACTAATTTTTGTGGCTTTTTAAGATACTATTATACTCAAAACAATTTTCAAAAATTTAAATAAGAGTATTTCAAATATGTTTAATATATGGTTTTGAATTTGATAAAAATATATTTTTTAGGTTTTGTCCACCACCTGGCCCACTGTACTGTGACCAAATCACAGCCACATATTAAATTTAATATTTCTGTCTTGGTTTTTGCTTTATGTTTATAAATGCGACTTTTTTAAGACTGATATGAACTCAGCCAATAAACAAAAAACATTATTTTAGTTGGCGGGTGTTTATAATAGAAGAAACATCATAACAAATATTTCTCAAAAAAGTATTTTTAAAATCTCTATGAAAATACACTTCTTTTGAGACCCAGGTTGACATACTTTTGAATAACTTTTTTTTTGACAATATTAAGGACTTTACCTTAAATACTAAAGATTTGAACCCAAATATCATTACAACTTGACGTGATGATGAAAAATGGTTTGCATATTTGAAATCAGCATATTTAATTTGTTTTAAAAAACCACCTAGTTAACAAGATTTGCACAATAAAATTTTATTTGTTTATCAGTGTTATTGCTTATAAATGAAATTATATTAAAAAATAATCTTTAATTGAAAATTTTATTTATTTATAATATAAACTTTTCATTTTGACTAATAATAAAAAAGAAAAATTCACAATAAGAAACAATGTCATTCAACTCGAGGTAAAAATGTGAAACATAAAGAGGAAGTGTTACTTAAAGCTATAAACAGTGTTATTAGTTCACCTAATATGTCTTTTAGAGCTGTTGCTAAATTTTTAAAGTACCCCGAGCGATTTTGCAGGGCAGATGGTAAATGGAAAAGTTGAGATTGGTGCAAATGCAGGAAGAAAAAGTTTAATGCCATTTGATCTTGAAAAAAAGTTACTCGATTTTTCAGACAGCAGAGCTAGGATGGGGATTGGTTTTGGAAAACAAAAATTCATAGTATATGCTTGCAAGCTTGCCAAAAATATGGATATTCTTTTAAGAATAGCAAACCATCTAATAAATGATGGTGGCTACTTATAAATCAACATAACAAAAAAGTAACTCTTCGACAACCAGAATCAATAGCATCAGTTTGTCATCAATGCATGGGCTGCAGCTAGACTTTAGGGCGCACAAAATTGTTGCTGCAAAAGATACTAAATATTTACATATAGGAACAAGTGGAAATCAAGAAATGATTACTTTATTTGTTTGTATGAATGCAGCAGAAGAGCCTTACCACCTCATGTTATTCCAAAAGACAGTAAAATCCTTTCAAAGTTTTTAAGTTCTAGATACCGCTGAAAGAACCAACTGGAGTCCAAGTGAATCTGAATGGACTACACAAGGGATTGCGAAACTATGTTTTGAGCTTACATTTTTAAAAAACATTGGACCACAACGTCCACAAGTTTTAATTTTGGATGGCCACGATTCCTTAAATTTGTAGAGTTAATAGATATGGCCATACAAAACCGAATTAAAGTTGTTGAATTACCAGCTCAGACAAAGCAATTAGCTTCAACCTTGTGACCGACCTGTATTTAAACCATTCAAAGTTTCATAAAATAAAGCAGCTCAGGATATGATGTCTCATCACCCTGGGGTTATAATAAACAAGGCCAATTTTACAGGACTTTTAACCAAAGCCTGCAACTAAAGTATGACAAAAGCTAATATTGAATCTGGCTTTAAATCATGTGGAATCTTTCCATATAATCCTTCAATTATTCTGGCTGAAGCTTACTTGCCAAACTATGTGTATTCTGTAGACAGGTTTGTGACTATTCTCTTTGATCAAATTAAAACAATTGATAATACTAGAACAATTAAGCAGATTAATCAAACAACAGACAGCACAAAAGTACAAGATATTGAGTTGGAACAACATCTAATTACCAACCCAAGATTTGCTATAGCAAATGATCATGACAGTTTAGCTGAACCAATAACTGTAGTAGAAATTCCAGAACATGGCAGTGATGGTATAGTAGAACTAAGTATATAAACTATGGAACTAAAAGTTGAAAGTAATAAAGCTGCATTTACTTGTAAGTTTCAAGACAGCTTTAGGATTATGTCTGACTCTGAAATTGAACACTGTATTGTTCAGCATGAAATTGATTTTACAGTTTCAACTCCTATAGCTTCTGATTTTTGTAAAAACTAGGTCTTTTGCCCCAAATTTCCCTTTTAAAAATGAATCTTATCCAGGGGGTGGAGATAATGAACTGTCGCTCGATTTTTCATATCCAAATTTTACGGCAAAAAAGCTAAGAATTCAGACAAGTTTTTTGTGCTTCCTTCTAAGGAAGCATATAAGTTCAAAATGAAGCGGAAAAAGAAATGCGAAAATTGAAGACTACAAAACTTAAAAATAAAGGAAGCAATTGTCAAATTGTCAAAATATAATCCTAGAAAAAAACCGTTGCTATAAAAACAAACCAATAAAAGTATAAACTGTGTAATTTGATTATGTTGTTATGAATTTTTGTTCTTAGTATTTAAAAAAGTTTTTTATTGAGCTCACAAAATTCTTTTTTTTTTAATTTTTTTTTTTTTTTTGTTGTTGTTCTTTTTATTACAATCTGAATAAAACTCGTGTTACATGTTAAAATAAATCGTTAAAATATATTATATAAATACTAAAATATATATATTTTTTTTTAGTATAAAGAACGCGGAGATTCGCAGAAGACTACTAGGTCTTGTCATCGAGAACCGCTAGAACGTTAAGTACAATAAAATAAAGTTACAAGATAAAAACTCTTGACTTGACAAAAATATAAATATCGTTAGTGGTCAAATATATTCAAAACTAAAATATAAAGGTGGTGCAACTCCTGAAAACATATTTTTTTTTAAGGTTTAGGCATCTTTATTAAGTTTAGACAAGTTTATTTATTAATGAATGCTTAGTATTAAGATAAGCAATCATTTTCTAACTGATGTTTAAAAACATGTTCATTTTAACTTTAAACTAAATAAACTTTAAGTAAGTCCAATTTTGCTAAAACTGTTTTATTGTTTATCTGTCAACCGGCTAAATTTGTAGGATTAAAAAAAATATTGATTCAATATTTAGTAATACAATTAATTTTTAATTATTTTAAATGCCAACCCATAAAAATATTGGCAAAATGCTTGTTTTTTATATTGGCTGCAATTAGGTTCATTCCGCATACGCCTGGCTAAAATTTGGTCATAGTGACTGTATTTTGGTCTAATTTATATACTTTTTGTTATCGTTGTTTTTTTAAAAAATTTTCATTTATAATAATTGCTGTAACTATATCCTAAATGCTGAAAGATTTATCTATCTAGAAATGTATAATTTTTATATAGACCTTTTTGTTAATATGTCTGTAGAAACAATTTTGTAAAGATGTGCCTGGAATTTGGTCACTTTACCCTATCAAGTGGGAGAAAATCAATAAAAAAAAATCGCCGCGAGGATTGCGGTTTCAATGGTGACATTAGTTTCAATTTTGCATTGCTATGGATACCAAAATTGCTAAGAATTAATCTATTAACCATAATAAATATAAACTAAAGTATTAATTATTTTTATTAACTGTAATAAATATACACTAAATTAATAAATATTTTTAGTATAAAAATACTGCATGTGGTAACTATTTCATAATTACCACATTCAGTATTTTTATACTAAAAATGTAGTGCTACTATGGATTTTTTATTTGATTTATAGTGATACCTGAAATGCCAAGCAACTGTTCATTTTGCATTGTTACTAGCTTAAGTTTTTTAAGACATGAAAGTTATAAACAAGACTAATATTATTGTGGCAGCCTGATTGAAAATTATTTTATGCATTTAAAAAATTAAACGCATACCTAATTACAAATTGTAGGTGTTTTTATCCTGAGGGCATTTTTATATTTTATATTTTATATTTTATGTTTCATGAAACTACTACATAATCCATATAAAAAAGAACTTAAAGCTTAAATCTTTTTGTATATCGGTTGGACACGGAAAAATCCGGTCAACTTTGTATTGAGATTTTTCTAAAACCACAAATGCTTTTTATTTTTTTAATTTTTTTTAATTAAACGTTACTTCCTTATCTTTAATTGTGTTGATTAACTTTTGTTTACAAATTAATGATTTGCAAAATGTTTCGGAAAGCAAATTGAATGCGTAAAAAAGTTGCGAATTTTTTTGCAAAAAGTTCATTGACTTCATATTGCTTGATTGGGTAGCCGAAAAAATCCCCCCGAAATAGATTATTATTACTATTATTATTATAATTAGGCAAAAAAACACCGAGAAAATATCCCCCGGAAAAGATACCCCCATAAGAAAAATTTGTACAATTTATAAAAGCCTGCTGCTTTAAGGAGGAGCTGCTACATCGCCGATCTTATAGTCTTCTGCTACAAAGAAGTATTACTACATCGACTATCTTTTTTTTTTTTTTTTTTTTTTTTTTTTTAATTTTTAGTTTACATTATTTACATGTCGTAATTTACATGTAATATATAAATATATAAACTTGGAATCTGGAAGAAGATCACAACGATCTTGTCGCCAGAACCATATAAAAATTACAATATAAATATAATATAAAATAATACAAGTAGATTATGACAAAATAACAATCCAAAACATTTCAAATAATAAATCGTTAAAATAACATCTCAAAAATATTTCAATATATTATCCGTTGAAAAAATAATATTCTTTAATTTGTTTTTAAAAACAGAAAAAGAGATAGATGAATCAAAATTAGGCTGGACAATTTTATTCCAGAGATAAGGTGCTCGATAATCTATACAAAATTGATTAAACTTTGTTTGACAAAAGGGTTCTTTTAAATAGTTTTTATTTCGCAAACTATATTTATTCTTTTCTTTAAAGGTAAATAGATCTTTAAAAACATGTAATAAAGGGTTGTTCATACAACAAAACGTAAAACATAAAGTATTATACAAATTAAGTTCAAATACGTTTAATACATTCATTTCTTTGAATAAAGGTTTTGTATTTGAAAAACGATTTAAAAAATGTATTATTCGCATTGCATGTTTCTGATGGCGGTAAAGACATTGCAATTTATATATATATTTATATAATTTATATACTATCTAATAGCCTGCTGCTACAAGGATGTGTCACTACATCTGCTGAGGGTTTGGCTAGGGCAGGCAGTCTTTTTATTTAAAAAAAAAATAATACGGTTTTGTTTTTTATACTTTTTAATACTAGATTTTTTTTTAATAGAAAGTATATTTTTGCGATGACTTTTTATTTTGGGGGGATTTTTTCCTGGGGGATTTTTTCTTGGGGAATTTTTTCCGGGGGGATTTTTTCCTAGAACCACTTGATTGCTAAACATACAAATGTCCCAAAATATACCGTCATAGATATTATAAATAAATTAAAGTCTTCTCAAAGCTTCGAAAGAAAACCTCGAAGTGGAAGAAAGAAAACTTTATATAAATCCAAAAAAGTAAAGCCGATTCTCAGTTCAATAGCAAGAAATCCGAATGAGTCACAGCAAGATCTAGCAAAAATTCAAGATTTCACGTTCTTATATTAAAAAAGTAGTTAAAAATGCTGGAAATAAAGCATTTCATGAGAAAATTACACCTAAGAGAAGCTGCTTCTCACTATTTTAAAAATACACTACAGTATTTTTATAATAGTAAGATAATAATGTGAAAATTGTTCCTAAGATGCGAATTCTCCAAATTGTCATGAAGAGCGCAAGGTTGAATATTTTTGGGCAATAGTTAAAGGAGTTTTTTGTAAGTTAGGTGGAGCAACAAAAAATATATAGGACTTCCAAAAAAAGAAAGGATTAATGCATCGATTAAGGTGAAAAAAAGAAAAAATCTGTGAAATGATGGCATCAACCAACTATAAAAGTTCAAACTCTTGCCAAACAGCTCATCAAACAGCACATCAAGCCCCTTAAAATTAAGTTTAAACTCTAATTGACGTAAAGACATTTATATAAAAAAATTGAAAATAACGCATTTGTGGTTTTAGAGATGTCTTAATTTAAAGTTGACCGGATTTTTCCGTGTCCACCCGATATATAATAATATGTAAATTTTGATTTAAAATTATTTTTCATACCCTAAATTATGTATTCTGATAATTGTAAACAATATTGGCGCAATCTACAACCTGATGCAAATTTCAGAAAATAGTTTTGAAGATGAAAAAGATGCAAGTAATGGCTGTAATCTACTTTTATTTGTTTTACTACTTGAAGTATCAAAATTAACCTGAGGACTGCTAAATACTACAGTTAGATAAGCAGAGTTATCTTTTTCAATGGAAGCAGTTAGAAGAACATTCTTATTATCAATTACAAATTAAACCAATATCGGATTATGCTGTAGCCATTGCTTGTTATTCTCTTTGAAACAAAATTTAGAGCTTTTGCTCTTATATGCCACCTTTGTCAAAGATGCTTCATGAAATTTGACTTTATCATCAGAAGTTATTATTTGCAGTTAAGTTCATGCCATTTACAGTTAAGTTCATGCCATTTACAGTTAAGTTCATGCCATTTACAGTTAAGTTCATGCCATTTACAGTTAAGTTCATGCCATTTACAGTTAAGTGCATGCCATTTACAGTTAAGTTCATGCCATTTATAGCTGCATTCAAAATATTAGGATTAGCCAACGTCATGTTTTTTTGTATTATATATGAACAATTATCAATTTTTTTCATGTTTTAACATAATAAAAATTTGAATTACATTTACAAATATAATCTCACTGAAACCCAATTATTGTATAACCAATTAGAAGAAACTACATACAATGTTTTCGTTACATAAAATGGGATACATCATTTAATTAGTAAAAATCAGGACATCCGCGGATTATAAACCAAATTTATATTGATTATATCCACATTGAACAATGTATTTCAAGTCTCAAATTACTGGACTAACTTAGGCCGAAAAAGTATTCGTCTATATAAGTGAAATTTCAAATGAAAAAAGTACTTCAAACACGCCGTCATTTGAAATCTTTTTATTTGACACAACTTACGTGCAAAATAGTGTTGCAATAGCTCATTTGAAAGATAATACTTGATTTTATTAAATTAAAAGAGAGGTTTTCAAATTAACAACTATTTTATGCTTATTAGTAACACAAAAAGATTATCAAATTTAAATTTTTTATCAAATTTTTTTTTGTCCACCGCTTTTTTTTTGAGAGAGAAAGGTTTTTTTGAAGCATATTTTATATAAGAAAAGATTTTATAATAATTCCTTCAAAATTATAGGAAAGAAAATATAGAGGTTCATTGGTCAATTGAGAAATGTTTAATTAATAAAAGCCAGATTTACTAAATTAACATTTGCTGTTACTGTTTTTAACTTTCAACCGAAAATAGCAAATTTTACCAATCATCATTAATTTTAAATCACTATATTCAAGAAATATTTTTTTTTATCAGCAAGATCGAAAAAAATTTGCAAAGGTTTTATTGAATAATTAATTGAAACTATAATAAACTTTTTAATTTTATTAAATAATATTTTACTTTACTTACTTTTATATTTTATGATTTTAGTATTTTAGCTTACTTGGTCCGTAATGGTTTTAAGAAAACTTTAATGATTGTTTTTTTTTACTTCTCTTTTACCCTGTTTATACTAACAATGTTAACTAATCTAAGAACAAAGACAAATATTCATGGTATGAATCAACAAAAATTTCACAAGACACCACCAACAACATCAAAAAGAAAGTCTGAACTCTTGCTAGACAGGGAGCCTGGGTAAGAGTTTAAATTTTCCAATAATCTAGATTATTGGGAGACGAAAATTTAAAGAAAATTTAAAATGAGTTTGAGTAAAATTTTTAAATAATTTTTTTTATGTTTAACTAAGCATAATTCCAAAAAAAAAAAATGGTTTGAAAAGAAAACTTGTAACCATTCTTTTATCTATAAGTATAATGGCTCTTTACATTGTTATGAATCAAAATTTTATTGACTTTCTTAGTTCTAAAATAAATATAAAAAATATTGTAAAAATAAAAGAAGCAGATGTTTTTAATTGTTTCAAATACTACACTAGGTATTACACATCAGCTTTACGTGAATAGTTATGGAGAAGTCAATTACCAAAAACAGTTTTCTGTTAATGAACAAAACTAGACTACGCATTGCAAAAATTATACAGTTTTATTATTAAAAATAAATTGTACCATTAAAATTTTGCAATGCGTATGTGCAATATATGGTTTGATGGCAGTTTGTGGGAGAAAATTAATGGAAAACAACAAAAAATATTAATTTATACCGACATATAACTATAACTCCGACACAGCTCAATGTCAGAGTTTTAGTTATATATTTTCTGTTTTGGAACAGTTAACTGGCTTTTACCTTCCAATGCAAAGGGATGCATTGGAGATTTACATAAGAATTTCTCATTGTTTGAAAATCCTTTAAAGATATTTAGTTATCTGAAACAAAATGAACAGCGCGAAAAAATTAAGACCTATTTTGGGTTTATTAGACTTAATTATAAATACCCAGAGTCGGTCCGTAGGGGGGTGCAAAGGTTGCCACGCACCGGGGCCCCATAATTTTGAGTGACCAATTGTTTTTGTCGGAGAATAAATAATAAAACTATTCTTTATTTAATAATTTCAAAGTGTCAAATTTTTATATGCGATATTAATATTTCTAAGTTTTAAACTTACGCTGGATTTCCAATAATAGCAGTTTATTGTATTTTATTGGAGTTTTACAAAATACGGGAATAATTATAGTTAACTTGTAAATAAAATCGTGAGAGAAAGTTCAAATAGTGGGTGGAATGCCCGGTTTCGGGATTCGAAAGTATGAGTCTGGTGCTCTGAAAAGAAAAAAAAAATTAAAACAACCAGTATTCCTTAATAAACAGACAGGTGCTCTAAACAAGTATTTTAAAATTTCCTGTGATACTAATAGTTTTACTAATGAAAAATTCCAGGCGTATCTTTGGATCCAGTAAACAGCAATGTTATCACTCAATCTCTAGAAAGTGAGCATAACATAATGTTCACTCAAGTTGTTGCTAATGAAGGAGGTGTATCCACTGGAATTACTATTACTGATGTAGAATATAAAAAAACAGATGAAAAACAGTTGTCTGAAAGTGATATTCTAACAAATGATTAAGGTGGTTCACCACTAAAAAAAAAAAAATCTCCAAATTTCATAATTTCAAATTAAAAAGTGTATAAGAGCATAACATAAGAAAATAAAAAACAATATAAGTATCATTTTACAACAATTTATTCCTAAAATTACGAAAATATGTCAAAAAGGTTGCAAAATCAGTCAATTTTGAACAAAATTTTGAAAAACGATAATTAGGAAACAATTAGAAATTAGAGCTTCATATTTGGCAAACAGTTTAATGCACATAAAATGAAGGGCCTGAACCAAAATCACTGCTATATTTTTAATAAAAGTTGAAATTTTTGATTTTTTTGGCAAAAACATCAAACTTTGCAGGGTTGGCTAATGAAATAAAATAGTAAAAAGTAAATAATTCATTAACTACTATGTTTTTAGCATATATTGTGGTTCAGGCCCTTCATCATTATATGCAGAACATGTTCTAAAAATTTGAAGGAAAAAACTCAAGTCATTCAAAAGTTATGACATTTCAAAAATTAAAAATTGCACAAAAAAGTGAATGCAGAAAAACAACAATAAACAATTTATAACTAAAAAAAATATCAAAAACTTCCAGATAAGTATGGTTCAAAAGTTTCCAGTTGTTGTTCTTTATCTTGCCAACCCTTATTAATGGCTTTTAAATGTATCCTTCTACTTTTTTTTTCAAAAGAGTCTTTTTTATTCATACTGGTAACGCGTTTTTGATCCCTACAAAATGAGGACACAGTGGATTTTGCACCATTTTCAAGGTTAAGGTGACTCATTACTCTCTGAACACCAGCAGTACCCTCATTAAAATACAATACAGCTGAGTTCACTCCCAACTCAAATGAAGCTTTGTGAATAAAAATATTTTTTGGGCATCTTGACCATATAATACTATTAAGACCCTCATTAGAATTTTGTGTTTGACCATGAGTGCATTTTTTCAAAAGGTTGTCATCACTCAATTCTTCAAACTCTTTCTTAATGATATGATATATCCATACTGGCAAATTAACTTTAGGTATGTAAATGCTGTGACCTGAATAGTTTTCTTTCTTCCATTTACACCAGCTATTAGGACCCACTGGACATAACACGTGGCGATGAAATTGATCAGGAAAATTAGTACAATGGTAAAGAACAGCGCGAATGTTTTTTTTCATTTGGTATACCTTTTCATTTTCACTTAAGGAATTATTAGCTGCAGCCTGTCTAATAGCCATGCCAAAATAATTTTGTATTCTATTAATTGTGCATTCTGTCAATTTTCCTTTTCCAGTTAACCGATTACCATGATGTCGATCTTTTCTTCGGTTACGTAGTCTTGTACCAATGCGCTTTTGTATGTGACCAACACATTCTAACTTTTCTGGTTTGATTTGATACTTTCCATATGGATTACTGTTAAGAACATCATTAAATGCAGAGGAATCCCCATCTCCCAAATAATATTTATAAATTAAATCATTTTTTTCTACTGAACGATTAAATATCTTTACCACGCCAGCACTTTCCATTGCCCCTGACGAGGCAGTGTGATTTAAAGAGCAAACATGATTAGCCTTCCATTCAGCATAACCTGGACTATTTTGCTTTCTTTTCCACATTCTACATCCCCTACAATACTTGCAAAAGACTTCAAAGTCAATACATCTCCCTTCTGAAATAGTGGTCACCACACCATTTAGCGAAACATGTCCGCGTTTTTGCCATGAGCCATCTGAAGAAACCCTGATCAGTTTTTTTCCTGAACCAATGTGCTCATCTTTAACTTTATGTTTAACTTTTATTGCTGCTGCCTTTGTGGATTGTTCTGCTGATAGCTTATATGCATTTTGAATAGTGCTGTTGACTTTGTTAAATGCATTGTTATTCATACATGAAGTGTTTGCGATTCGGGAAAAGTCCACTAAGGCTTGGTGTCCTTTCCCAATCTCACGAAAAGCAATAACCATTCTAAGGTTGATATCAAAATAATTTCTTCCTTGTTTAGGCACAGATTTTTTAACATCATTAGATGTATATGTGCAATAATGAAAGTTACACTTGGTACATTTAAAATTCAACATGTGAGAAAACCCACTTCGTCTATTGTTGTCATCTGTAAAAATAATGCAACTCTTACATTCTGGGCAACTCCCAATACTATCAATAACTTTTTTTAAAATAGAGAAGTTTATTATAATGTTATAATTTTCTGAATTACTAAAATTATCAGCTTTTATTAAAGAAACTTTGCTGGCACTAACTGAAACACGCTCAACACTTTCGTCTTCTTTTAGGGTTGGTGTTTTGGTCCACTGGTTGCCATGAAATGCTCGTTTTCTTTTTAAACTTTTTTTTTTGTTGCTTCCCATTATATATAATATTCTAATATTTTAAAATATATAATATAAAACTGATAAGTTGTACTAAATAATAAAAAAATATATAAAGATTTTCAATTACAACAATAAATTATAAGAAGATAGTATCTGATGAATCATACAAAAATAGCAACTTCCATACACTGTTATATTCTAAACTTTTGTCAAACCATGCTGGCCTACTAAACTAATGCGTAACTTACCAAATTTGACAAAAAAACTTAAATCAAGGCAATGAGAGAGGGCAATTATAAACATAAGTTTGTGTTGCTAGGGGCCGTTGCTATGGAAAGTTGTCTGATAAGGTCTAAATAAAGTGAAATATCTTAAAAAATACTCAAGTTGTATCAAAACAGACTCCAGAAACGTTTACAGCTATGTTGAATTATTTTAAAACAAAAGTAATCTCAAAAACCAACTTTTGATAAAAATTTAGTTTTTTTTAGTGGTGAACCACCTTAAGTAAATATTCTAACAAATGATTAAGTAAATTTTAATAATTTCTTTTTGTGTATGTTAAATTGTTCAACAGCCATTAAGCAATGACCCTGGACTGTGGCCTGAATACCATAGCAATTGCAATCGTTTAAGTTTTGTCAAACAAGGTCGCGTGTGCATTGAAAATATTTCCTTTCTTCGAGATAAAAAAGACTCTCGAAAATTTAGTTCTTCTTATTACACTGAAGTTTTTTCTAATGCACAGTGGTTTGAAATAATCAAAAAGTGGCATTAATTCAAGACTTTCGAAAATCCGGTATAAATACCACTCTAGGTATTACACATCAAACAAAGTTCTGGTTATGCAAGATTGTAGCAAATTAGTCATATTTTCATGTTCTGAAAGAATTTTTTTTTTTTGACTACTTGACCACATCCCGCAGATGCTCAAAGTTGCTATTTTTTAAAGAACAATTATTTAGTGAAAAAACAATAATTTTGAACTTTTATTTTATTTCTTAAACCGCACCTGTGAACTTCCACATATTATATATTAATCGGAAAAACATTAAACAGTCTTTCAGAGTTTATTGTTAAATATTTTATAAAACTACATTTCATGTCGTAAAAATGCAGAGAAAAATAACATTTTAGACAAGGAAATAGTACCATACTTGAATGTGACTTTTATTAAACTTTGTAAGTTTCTGTAAAAATCTGAATACGTATGGATAAACTTTGACCCTTCTTCTTTTAATCCAATATAGGTTTTGATGCCGTCCGGACCTGCCTAAGAACAACTATTTTCAATTTAAAAATTTTTCTACTTAAATTGATTTTTTTTTGCATCAATCATTTTCAATCAAATTGCATAATATTGTCATAAAAAGATATATTTGAGGTAACTTTAAGACCTACCATTGATATAACCTCAAAATACTTCCTTTGAATAATTATAACCTCAAAAGCTTTCGCAAGTTGAAAGAATTTACAAAAAATCTTTTTGTCGATTTAAAATTGTGTAAACAAATAATAAAGTACAAATTGTCTTAAATGAAGTTAAAGAATAAAGATTTTATGTCTTTTGTGACAGGTGATGTTATTAAAATGTCAGAATGTTTAAAATTTTTAAAGAAAAGAATGTTATGAAAATTGAAGGTGCTCAGGAAAAAGAATTATAATAAAATTTATTAACATTACAAACCACGTACAAACAAAAAATGAAGGATATTCAATACTCCAAGTATAAATTTCATAGAAAGTCAATTTCCTGGTTAGAACATGAATTTAAATTTGAATTTAAAGAAGTCATCTGGAAACTCTTAAACGTATTAGAGACGCCAGAATTAAAGAAAGACGGCATGCATTGCCTTTTAAAGACAAAGGAAAACGAGCTAAAAGAATAGCAATTTCTAATCTGTCTGAAAAAGCTGAATATAATGCAAAGTATATATTCGAAACAGCAAGTTACACAGCCAAATAAATAGGTAATAAGAACTTAGATAAAATTATCATGTGCATTCTACAAGATCAGCAACTTGCATATGATATCAATAAAACAATGGCAAAGAAATAAAAAATGTCTCCAAAAGAGGGACTTGCTTTTCTATTAAACTATGGTTTTACTAAATCTCAGTACATGGCGGTAGGATTGGAAAGTTAAGAGTGAGGAGCAGATATTTATCCGCTTTACAGCGATATTCTTGAATCTAAAAAAAACGTACACCAAATAATATGCACATCTCTGACAAGGAGGCAAATGCGCCATTACAAAATCTTCTAATACATACTGTTCAAAGAATAGTAGAATCGCAAAAGGCGCAATTTATATCTAAAATTACTAAAGAAAATTCTAAATAAATTCTAAATATCTAAAATTTTAAATAAAATTAAAAATAAAAATTCTAAATAAAAATCTTAATTCTAAATATCTAAAATTACTAAAGAAAAGGACTCAATTGAATTGATTTTTGTTGTAAATTAGGGATTTGATCGAGCCAGTAGTTTTCCTAATTCAATCAAAAGTTCAATGAGTAATTTGAAAGTTTATCAGACGATTTGCTTTTTTCTGTCACCATTGTACCCTTAAGACTTCAAACATACGACTGGGATGTGTTTTGGGCAAACCCAACTCCTAATTATGTTAGATTTTGCAGATCAATGATCTTAAAATATACTAAAGAAAGTAAAGATCTTATTCTCAAAAGAAATTTTTCTGTTGAACGACCAATAAAGAAACTTTCTGATATTACAATATGTCTACCAAATGGAAAAGTTCCTAATATCAAAAGTTCTTTATTTTTAACAGCCATCGATGAAAAAGTTTTAGCGGAAATTACTGAAACACCTTCTTATCAATTGTGTTCGCTTTGCAAAGCAACACCTACTAAAATGGATCACATTAAAAACTACACAAACAAATTATTTAAAAGTGAGTAAGAATTTTTACTATTTGGAATTAGTCTACTTCATTGCTGGATCCGTTTCATGGAATATCTCCTTCATATAAAAGCTCGAAAAATTCTCATACAAAAAAGATTTTAGAAAAACATTAAATTTACACGTTGACAAACCCCATCCAGGTGGCGCTGGGTTATCTAATAATGGCAATACTGTACGGCGAGCTTTTTCTGACCAAATATTGTTAACAGAAGTTTTAGATATAGATATAAATCTTATTATGCATTTAAGAATAATATTAATATGTTTGTCTTGTCAAATTCTCATTGATCCAATCAAATTTAAAAATTATTGTCTACAAACAATTTTAATTATCCATGAGAAATATTCACGGTATAAAATTCCTACTTGTGTTCATAAAGTGTTAGCTCATGGAGCTCAAATTATGGTAGAATTAATTTTGCGTTAATATAGAAGCTGAGAGCAGTTTATCCGATAATAAATACTCAGCTATAACTTCGAAATTTTCTTTTAATTAAAATAATTCAAAACTATTATTATTAAATGATATCAGTGCTTCTATTTTGCATGTCTTTTCTTATTCCGCAAGTCCCCTTATTTGGGGAAAACTTCTTTTGTGTTTTTTTAAAATAATCAATATTTTTGATTATATTTTTAATCTAATAATTTCTTTTTGTGTATGTTAAGGAATATATTAAAAAAAAAAATTTGGAGCGTCATATTCAGCACTGAATAAAAATGACTGTCATGTTTTATGTAAAAAAAAAAAGAAGAAAAAAATCAACTTAAAAAGAAACATTTTGAAATTGAAAATAGCTGTTCTTAGGCGGGTCCGGACGGCATCAAAACCTATATTGGATTAAAAGAAGAAGGGTCGAAGTTTTTCCATACGTATTCAGATTTTTACAGAAACATACAGAATTTAATAAAAGTGGTACTATTACCTCGTCTAATAAGTTATCTTTCTGTGCATTTTTACGGCATGAAATGTAGTTTTATAAAATATATAACAATAAACTCTGAAAGCCTGTTTAATGTTTTTCCCATTGATATATAATATATCCCCGTGGGCACAGGACGTGAAAAAGACGTCTTTTAAACGTCTATTGAACGTTTCGGACGTCTTTTGAACGTTCAAAAGACGTCTTATTTAGGTCCTGTGCCCACTGGGATGGAAATTCACAGGTGCGGATTAATAAATAAAATAAAAGTTCGAAATTATTGTTTTTTTACTTAATAGTTGTTCTTTAAAAAACGGCAACTTTGAGCATCTGCGGGAAAGCGCCAAGTGGTCTAAAAAGAAAAAATTCTTTCAGAACATGAAAATATTTTGCTACAATCTTGCATAACCAGAAGTTTTTATGTCGGATTTTCACAAATCTTGAATTAATGCCACTTTTTGATTATTTCAAACCACTGTGTACTGAGCTGCTAGAGACTTTTTTTAAAATCTTAAAATCACAATCGTTTGTCCAAATTTGAATAAGTCTTTAAATAAATACGTTTTTTAGGTGAAATGAACATCATATTTTACCGATCATTGTTATTTGGGAATTTTTCTAAATTATAAGCTCTTTCTTGGTCGAAATTCTAGTATCTTTTGTGAAAATTGATAGAAATAATGTATTTTGACAACTATAGTGGGTTAAGCCACTTTTTAAAAAATGTCAATTAAGTTAACGAATCTTAACGCCTATGAGCAAAAGTATTCTAAAGGCAACAAAATGGTGTTCTATAGATTCACTATTAGGGGTAGTAAAAAGGTTTTATGAATTATGTTTTATGAAAAGTTTCTTTAAATATTAAAAAAACCTGATGCAAAACAAATTATAATACCTAAAGCTCTTGTTTGTAATGCGCTGATAAAATCATGATAATTCCAAATACAAGAATTCGAATAATTTGTAAATCACCTTAACTACACCGAGTATGTTTATATGCAGTACTTGTCATACGGAAAAAGTCACGATACTGAAACGCTCTCCGTCAAGTAGGTCGACTATGACCGACAGTCAACATTATTTTAATGTGTAAGTTTTTGTATTCCAGCACTACACATTCTATACTAGGGTATAATGAACAAAAAAAAAAAAAAAAGGAAACAAAAAATTATTCCTGAGACATGAATGGCGCTTTATTAATAATATTAGAACGCCATTCATGTCTCTTAAGAATATTTTGTTACTTTCCTGTTATAATAGTTCTTTACACTTTATTGTTATAACAGAAATGTAACGAAATATTCTTGGATTTATATGAGTTCGTTTAGTATCCAACACTTTTGACAGGTCCTAATATAAGTAATTTTTTTTTCAAAACTTAAGTTGAAAAAAACAATGATTGTTTTTGAAGAAAAGGCTCATAATTTAAAAGAAAAAAATTTATATTTATTTGGACGCATTAAAGTTGTGTGCAAAATTTTTTTTTGATAAGTTTATTATTTTTAAAATTAAGGTTATTAACAGACAACGACTCAGGTAATTCTAATTTCAAATTGCTACACCCAATTCTACACAATTCATGGTTTTACACTAAGGTTGTGCAACGCAAATAGAGGCTCGTGAAAAATTTATTACCAAAATGTAAATACCGCTTAGTGAATGTTTTTTCGATACGAAATGTTAATTAAAAAAACATGACGGTAAGTTAGAAACTAAAAAAGATGCAATTCTAAACCATAAAATGGAAAGAATGTTTAATGTTTGCATAAACATGTTTTGCATAAAATACAGATGTAAAGATTAGTAATTTTTATATTATTCTACAGAATGCAACAATTAGCTTCTTTCAAAAAGAAGATTTTCTCTTTGATTAACAGTTAACTGCTGAAGTTTGTATAACCTAATTTAATTTAAGTTTAACAAACCATAACAACATATTATGCTATTATAGTTAATGACCAATTTAGAAGCTTTCCTGGTAAAACTTATGATATGTGTTTAAATATCTTATTGCAATAGTAAAAATCATTAAATTAAAATAAATAAACATAAAACAAATCTGAAATAATTAAAAAGATTTCATTAAACCATGTGAAATAAAGTTTTGTAGGCGCGTTAAAAAAAAATATATGTTTTGGAGATTTATTGCTTTAAAAATGAATCAGATAAAACGGTTTATCTGATTCACTTTAATATTCATTAGATGTAACTTTAAGGAGATAGTTGTCTAGAAGTTTTTTACCCATGCTTTAATCTTTAAACACTTCTCTTCCCAGCCCTACACCTGCCCTTCCTTGCCCTACACAGTACCTGAAGGCTAATATATTTTAAATATCTTTTTACTTACTCAGCCAAAATATTGAGTTGTTATCCATTTTAATAAAGTCCTCAAATTAGCATAAAGTAATTTAAGTTTTTTTCTTTCAATTTGGATGGAGCTTTAACTAAAGTGTATAATAAAAAAAGTGTGCTTATATTTAAAAGTGTTTATAGACAATCAATTGTTGTGACATCACTTGTTTGCGACAAGTGATGTCACAACAATTGATTGAAAAATGTTTTTTCGTTAACAATTTCACGTATAATTTGGACAATTTTAATTTATTTTAGTTTTAGTAATTAGTACACTAACATATGTTATAATACATTTTTATATGATACATAATATGTTATAATACATTTTTTTTATTAATTAGTACATAAACATTTCATTACTATTATAATACTTATAACATTATTTGTTATATAAATGTTATATTAAATTGAATTACTATTTTTATTACTGTTTTTTACTTTAGTAATTTATTACTATATTATTATATGTTTTGCATTGTATAATGTTGCATTGTATAAACAACAGCCTGTTGATGCAATTTTAAACATGCCAGAAGATATATCATTGCATAAAATTTTAATTGATAAAGGAAATGGACCACATGATATCTCTGTACTTAAATCACCTATAAATTTGATAATACACACTGGTAATGTTGCAAACTGGCATAATCTAAAATCACGAAAAGCTCAAGTACCTGCTAATGAGGTTAGATTTATGATCTGTAAATTAACTTTTAAGATAAATCATACAAAATTAAAGTGATAGTTAAAATAAATAATTTTTTTTCAGCTTTTTCAAAGTTTGCAGACCACATTATTAAAATGGAATGCAAATTCCTCCAATGATAATGAGGTGAATTTGATTTAATAAATATTTTTAACTACTCTGTTTAATTCAGAATTAAAATTTTGGCAGGTTAACAATCAGATTTTACAAAAGTAGATTTAGAATTTAAGAGACCAGATTAACTGTTAATTGAATTGTCTGTTGCAATGCTTAACTTGCTTCAAGGTTTGCATTTTGAAGTTAATTTTTTAGTCCATTTAGTTAACCATTTATTTAACCATAAAAGTTGTAATTTACAATAATGTTTTATAAACTCACATAAATAAGGTTAGGTGTCACTCAAATAGTTAAAAACTAGTCAATAGAGTGACACCTAAAAAAACAAAAAAAAAAAAAAAGAAAAGAAAGGAAAATGAAGCACTAATAAATAAAGATATTATTAATAATTGCAATAGGGTCAAACCATTATATTTTAACCAAAGGGTTGTGGGTCACCATCTCTGATTTTCATATTTGAAGCATTAAAAAATAATAACTAAGCGATTTTGTAAAAAAAAAAATGTATTTCTGGGATTCTTCTACATCTAAAAGTTTATTAAAACTTTTATTTTAAGTGTACTTAAAAAATTTGTTTACTTAAGTGCTACGCCAAAGAAAAGAGTTAATCATCAATAAATATCAACATCATTAGATATAAAAAAGTTCAATTAAAAAATTTAAAATAAAGATGATTAATTAATTTAATAAACAGCTTTTGCAATGACAACAGGGTTATCATAGTTTTAATTATTTGTCCTTGTGTTCCATTATTATTTTTTCTATAGTTATTATTGCATAGAGAAAATCTCTTTTGTAACCAGCCTTTGTGTAACCAGCTAGAAAAGTTTTTTATTTACAATTAGGAAAAGTGTTGTGAAGCTCTTGATGATTATTACAATAATGATGAAGAAAGACCACTTGTCACGATAACAGGTTAAATATGAATTTAAGTTTATTTATTGGTTACTAACAATAATTCAATTATAGCTGGAAATAATTTTAATAACACATGCATTTGTAAAAAAAATTAAAATAGTAATTAACATAATTGTTATACAAAACAAATTTTATTAAAAATTCTTTTAATTATGATATGTTTTATTTTAATCTCTTTTTTACTCCAATTTCGTCAAATAAGTTTTTTTTAATATAACTTTTATTATAGTAAAAATTCTTCTTCATAAGTTCAAAACAGATTTTATTGAAAGTGCTGTAAATACAAGTAAGTGTTTAAGTTAGTAATTAAAATGGCATTTGAAAAAAAAAAAATATTTTTTTAAAAAACCACAAAAATGCAAATTAATAGACTGGAATGTTTTTTTAAAACATTTTAAATGTTTTGATTTTGATTTTTTTCCTATTTACATACATCAACTGAGTATTAGGTAGAACATATGAAGAGTGCTGCTATATTGACTGACAAATAGGTAAACACGTGATACTACTTTGATTGACAAATAAGTATACATGCAAAGATAGATGCGATTTAAAAAAAAACTTTTTAAAGTTTTTAAATTTTTTCTGGTCAGTTAAATTAATTTTTTTAAAAAAAACAACATAAGTTTTACATTTTATGGTAAAAAAAAAACAACCAAGAAAGAGTATGAATATATATATATATATATATATATATATATATATATATATATATATATATATATATATATATATATATATAATCATACTCTTTTTTGGTTGCCGTGGTTGTTCTAAATGAAGATCATAGTTGTTTTTATATCATATTTGTTTTAAATGGATGAAAAGCCTGATCTATATATATATATATATATATATATATATATATATATATATATATATATATATATATATATATATATATATATATATATATATATATATGTATATATATATATATATTTAAACAACTTTAAAAAGTATTCTACACAATAGAGTGCTCAATGTTCTTAAAAGAACAGAGCAATTATATATTAGTAGAAAATCACTTAACTAAATTTTTCCATTTGACACTGTGTTTCATCAACAAAGATTTATCAGAAATCCATTTCTGATGAATCTTTGTTGATGAAACACAGTGTCAAATGGAAAAATTTAGTTAAGTGATTTTCTACTAATATATATATATATATATATATATATATATTTATATATATATATATTTATATATGTATATATATATATATATATATGTATATATATATATGTATATATATATATTTATATATGTATATATATATGTATATATATATATATATATATATATATATATATATATATATATATATATATATATATATATATATATATATATATATATATATATATATATATATATATGTATATATATACAACCCGTAGATGTTGTCCGAAAGTTTTTTCCATATTTTGTTGACAAAAAGTAAAAATTAAAATGCAAGACCGGAATCATTTTTTTTTATTAATTGAGAGACTGCCTGCCCCAACCAAATCCTCAGTCGATGTAGCAACACTCCCTTGCGGGTCAGGCTAAAAGATAGTAGATGTAGCAGTACTCCCTTGCGAGTCAGGCTATTTATCAGTCAATGTAGCAGCACTCCCTTGCGAGTCAGGCTATTTGTCAGTCGATGTAGCAGCACTCCCTTGCGAGTCAGGCTATAAGATAGTCGATGTAGCAACACTCTGCGCACGATTTACAGTAAAAAAAAATAAAAATAAAAACATTTTAATAAAAAAATTAAAAATAAAAACATTTTATTAAAAAAAATAAAAAATAAAAACATTGTTTATATTGTTAAAAATATTCAGAATGTTTTTAAAACATTCTGGTCAATTAAATTTGCGTTTTTGTGGTTTTTTTTAAAAATGATTTATTTATAATTAAATTAATGGTTTTTACTTTCGTCCAACACGCAAATGTTGGACGAAAGTCAAAAGTAATTAAAAGTGACGTATGTGTTCTTTTTTCCTTCTGCTCTTCCAAAAGACAACAAACTATAGATCTATATATATATATATATATATATATATATATATATATATATATATATATATATATTTATATATATATATATATATATATATATATATATATATATATATATATATATATATATATATATATATATTAGACTTTCCATCCATTTAAAACAAATATGATATTAAAACAACTATGATCTTCATTTAAAACAAACACGTCGTTCAATTAAAACATGCATGATGTTCAATTAAAACAATCATGATTTCCTATCAAAACTTTTTTCGCATGAAAAAACTCTTATATAAAAATAATATTTGTATATGTCAGGGGCTATTCTAGATCGTTTTCGACAGTGTTGAACATATATGGCATTTTTATGACATTTGGGCGTCGCCCAAATTCAGAAATTGAGAACCTTTTTTTCCTAAAATAATGCTTACATATGACAATGTTTCTGCTGAATTTCCTTACAGCAGGTCTCTTTCAATGCTTTGTTTTAACATTTAAGAGACATTATGTCATGTAAAAGTTGAAACAATTAATGCAGAAGTGCATTTAGTTTAATCGTTTTTTAAAAAACCGCAATAATGATGATTAGAAAGTTTTTTTGATAATAGTTTTTTTGAAAACATGAAAAGAGTGTTGCTTTTTTACTGTAAAACATGTGTGGAGTGTTGCTGCATCAACTATCTTTTAGCTATCAAGGTAGTGCTGCTGCATCGATTATCTTTTAGCCTGCTGCTACTAGGAAGTGCTACTACAT